>NC_091953.1:75565730-75753211 GCF_031021105.1 Erythrolamprus reginae
TGTTGAATGGGTATTTGGATCTGCCCTCATCAACAAAATAAAACAGTTGAGATATGCCCATTTTTGTGTTAGAAACCCTAATATTTAGGGAAACTGCCACCTCAAGTCTTTCCCCTTTTTTTATGTTGGGTAGGTAGGCCCTCAGCAACAAAATTGCACAGTTGAGGTAGGCCCCTTTCAGTGGTAGAAAGCCTAAAATTCAGGGAAACTGCCACCACAAGTCTTTCCCTTTTTTTCTCTTGGATGGGAGGTGGATCTGCCCTCAACAACAAAATAAAACAGTAGAGATATGCCATTTTTGTGTTAGAAACCCTAATATTCAGGGAAACTGCCACCTCAAGTCTTTCCCCTTTTTTCTGTTGGGTGGGTAGGCCCTCTGCAACAAAATTGCACAGTTGAGGTATGCCCCTTTCAGTGGTAGAAAGCCTAAAATTCAGGGAAACTGCCACCACAAGTCTTTCCCTTTTTTTCTCTTGGATGGGTAGGTGGATCTGCCCTCAACAACAAAATAAAACAGTTGAGACATGCCCATTTTTGTGTTAGAAACCGGAATATTCAGGGAAACTGCCACCTCAAGTTTTTCCCCTTTTTTTGTTGGATGGGTAGGTGGATCTGCCATCAGCAACAAAATTGCACAGTTGAGGTATGCTCCTTTTAGTGGTAGAAAGCCTAAGATTCAGGGAAACTGCCACCACAAGTCTTTCCCTTTTTTTCTCTTGGATGGGTAGGTGGATTTGCCCACAGTAAGAAAATAAAATAGTTGAGATCTGCCCCTTTCCGTGGTAGAAGGCCGGGATTTCAGGGAAACTGCCACCACAAGTTATTCCCTTTTGTTTTCTTGGATGGGTATTTGGATCTGCCCTCATCAACAAAATAAAACAGTTGAGATATGCCCATTTTTGTTTTAGAAACCCTAATATTTATTGAAACTGCCACCTCAAGTCTTTCCCCCTTTTTTATGTTGGGTAGGTAGGCCCTCAGCAACAAAATTGCACAGTTGAGGTAGGCCCCTTTCAGTGATAGAAAGCCTAAAATTCAGGGAAACTGCCACCACAAGTCTTTCCCTTTTTTTCTCTTGGATGGGTAGGTGGATCTGCCCTCAACAACAAAATAAAACAGTTGAGACATGCCCATTTTTGTGTTAGAAACCCTAATATTCAGGGAAACTGCCACCTCAAGTCTTTCCCTTTTTTCTGTTGGGTGGGTAGGCCCTCTGCAACAAAATTGCACAGTTGAGGTATGCCCCTTTCAATTGTAGAAACCCCAAAATTCAGGGAAACTGCCACCACAATTCTTTCCCATTTTTTTCTCTTGGATGGGTAGGTGGATCTGCCCTCAACAACAAAATAAAACAGTTGAGACATGCCCATTTTTGTGTTAGAAACCGGAATATTCAGGGAAACTGCCACCTCAAGTCTTTCCCCTTTTTTTGTTGGATGGGTAGGTGGATCTGCCGTCAGCAACAAAATTGCACAGTTGAGGTATGCCCCTTTCAGTGGTAGAAACCCGAAGATTCGGGGAAACTGCCACCACAATTCTTTCCTTTTTTTTCTCTTGGATGGGTAGGTGGATCTGCCCTCAGCAAGAAAATAGAACTGTAGAGCTATGCCCCTTTCAGCGGTAGAAAGCCTAAGATTCAGGGAAACTGCCACATCAAGTCTTTCCATTTTTTTCTCTTCGATGGGTAGGTGGATCTGCCCTCAGCAACAAAATTGCACAGTTGAGTTATTCCCCTTTCAGTGGTAGAAAGACTAAGATTCAGGGAAACTGCCACTTTAACTCTTTCCCTTTTTTTCTGTTGGATGGGCAGGTGGATCTGCCCTCAGCAACAAAATTGCACATTTGAGGTATGCCCCTTTTAGAGGTAGAAAGCCTAAAATTCAGGGAAACTGCCACCACAAGTCTTTCCCTTTTTTTCTCTTGGATGGGAGGTGGATCTGCCCTCAACAACAAAATAAAACAGTAGAGATATGCCATTTTTGTGTTAGAAACCCTAATATTCAGGGAAACTGCCACCTCAAGTCTTTCCCTTTTTCTGTTGGGTGGGTAGGCCCTCTGCAACAAAATTGCACAGTTGAGGTAGGCCGCTTTCAGTGGTAGAAAGCCTAAAATTCAGGGAAACTGCCACCACAAGTCTTTCCCTTTTTTTCTCTTGGATGGGTAGGTGGATTTGCCTGCAGCAAGAAAATAAAATAGTTGAGATATGCCCCTTTCCGTGGTAGAAGGCCGGGATTTCAGGGAAACTGCCACCACAAGTTTTTCCCTTTTTTTCTCTTGGATGGGTATGTGGATCTGCCCTCATCAACAAAATAAAACAGTTGAGATATGCCCATTTTTGTGTTAGAAGGCTGGGATTTCAGGGAAACTGCCACCACAAGTCTTTCCCTTTTTTCTCTTGGATGGGTAGGTGGATCTGGCCTCAGCAAGAAAATAAAACTCTAGAGCTATGCCCCTTTCAGCGGTAGAAAGCCTAAGATTCAGGGAAACTGCCACATCAACTCTTTCCCTTTTTTTCTCTTCGATGGGTAGGTGGATCTGCCCTCAGCAACAGAATTGTACAGTTGAGTTATGCCTCTTTCATTGGTAGAAAGCCTAATATTCAGGGAAACTGCCACCTTAACTCTTTCCCTTTTTTTCTGTTGGATGGGCAGGTGGATCTGCCCTCAGCAACAAAACTGCACAGTTGAGGTATGCCCCTTTTAGAGGTAGATAGCCTAAAATTTAGGAAAACTGCCACCACAAGTCTTTCCCTTTTTTTCTCTTGGATGGGTAGGTGGCTCTGCCCTCAGCAACAAAATAAAACAGTTGAGGTATGCCCCTTTCAGTGGTAGAAAGCCTTAAATTCAGGGAAACTGCCACCACAAGTCTTTCCCTTTTTTTCTCTTGGATGGGTAGGTGGATCTGTCCTCAACAACAAAATAAAACAGTTGAGACATGCCCATTTTTGTTTTAGAAACCCTAATATTTATTGAAACTGCCACCTCAAGTCTTTCCCCCTTTTTTATGTTGGGTAGGTAGGCCCTCAGCAACAAAATTGCACAGTTGAGGTATGCCCCTTTCAGTGGTAGAAAGCCAAAAATTCAGGGAAACTGCCACCACAAGTCTTTCCCTTTTTTTCTCTTGGATGGGTAGGTGGATCTGCCCTCAACAACAAAATAAAACAGTTGAGACATGCCCATTTTTGTGTTAGAAACCGGAATATTCAGGGAAACTGCCACCTCAAGTTTTTCCACTTTTTTTGTTGGATGGGTAGGTGGATCTGCCATCAGCAACAAAATTGCACAGTTGAGGTATGCTCCTTTTAGTGGTAGAAAGCCTAAGATTCAGGGAAACTGCCACCACAAGTCTTTCCCTTTTTTTCTCTTGGATGGGTAGGTGGATTTGCCCACAGCAAGAAAATAAAATAGTTGAGATCTGCCCCTTTCCGTGGTAGAAGGCCGGGATTTCAGGGAAACTGCCACCACAAGTTATTCCCTTTTGTTTTCTTGGATGGGTATTTGGATCTGCCCTCATCAACAAAATAAAACAGTTGAGATATGCCCATTTTTGTGTTAGAAACCCTAATATTCAGGGAAACTGACACCTCAAGTCTTTCCCCTTTTTTTATGTTGGGTAGGTAGGCCCTCAGCAACAAAATTGCACAGTTGAGGTAGGCCCCTTTCAGTGGTAGAAAGCCTAAAATTCAGGGAAACTGCCACCACAAGTCTTTCCCTTTTTTTCTTTTGGATGGGAGGTGGATCTGCCCTCAACAACAAAATAAAACAGTAGAGATATGCCATTTTTGTGTTAGAAACCCTAATATTCAGGGAAACTGCCACCTCAAGTCTTTCCCCTTTTTTCTGTTGGGTGGGTAGGCCCTCAGCAACAAAATTGCACAGTTGAGGTATGCCCCTTTCAATTGTAGAAACCCCAAGATTCAGGGAAACTGCCACCACAAGTCTTTCCCATTTTTTCTCTTGGATGGGTAGGTGGATCTGCCCTCAACAACAAAATAAAACAGTTGAGATATGCCCCTTTCCGTGGTAGAAGGCTGGGATTTCAGGGAAACTGCCACCACAAGTCTTTCCCTTTTTTTCCCTTGGATGGGTAGGTGGATCTGCCCTCAACAACAAAATAAAACAGTTGAGACATGCCCATTTTGTTTTAGAAACCCTAATATTTATTGAAACTGCCACCTCAAGTCTTTCCCCCTTTTTTATGTTGGGTAGGTAGGCCCTCAGCAACAAAATTGCACAGTTGAGGTAGGCCCCTTTCAGTGATAGAAAGCCTAAAATTCAGGGAAACTGCCACCACAAGTCTTTCCCTTTTTTTCTCTTGGATGGGTAGGTGGATCTGCCCTCAACAACAAAATAAAACAGTTGAGACATGCCCATTTTTGTGTTAGAAACCCTAATATTCAGGGAAACTGCCACCTCAAGTCTTTCCCTTTTTTCTGTTGGGTGGGTAGGCCCTCTGCAACAAAATTGCACAGTTGAGGTATGCCCCTTTCAATTGTAGAAACCCCAAAATTCAGGGAAACTGCCACCACAATTCTTTCCCATTTTTTTCTCTTGGATGGGTAGGTGGATCTGCCCTCAACAACAAAATAAAACAGTTGAGACATGCCCATTTTTGTGTTAGAAACCGGAATATTCAGGGAAACTGCCACCTCAAGTCTTTCCCCTTTTTTTGTTGGATGGGTAGGTGGATCTGCCGTCAGCAACAAAATTGCACAGTTTAGGTATGCCCCTTTCAGTGGTAGAAACTCGAAGATTCGGGGAAACTGCCACCACAATTCTTTCCTTTTTTTTCTCTTGGATGGGTAGGTGGATCTGCCTTCAGCAAGAAAATAGAACTGTAGAGCTATGCCCCTTTCAGCGGTAGAAAGCCTAAGATTCAGGGAAACTGCCACATCAAGTCTTTCCATTTTTTTCTCTTCGATGGGTAGGTGGATCTGCCCTCAGCAACAAAATTGCACAGTTGAGTTATTCCCCTTTCAGTGGTAGAAAGCCTAAGATTCAGGGAAACTGCCACTTTAACTCTTTCCCTTTTTTTCTGTTGGATGGGCAGGTGGATCTGCCCTCAGCAACAAAATTGCACATTTGAGGTATGCCCCTTTTAGAGGTAGAAAGCCTAAAATTCAGGGAAACTGCCACCACAAGTCTTTCCCTTTTTTTCTCTTGGATGGGAGGTGGATCTGCCCTCAACAACAAAATAAAACAGTAGAGATATGCCATTTTTGTGTTAGAAACCCTAATATTCAGGGAAACTGCCACCTCAAGTCTTTCCCTTTTTCTGTTGGGTGGGTAGGCCCTCTGCAACAAAATTGCACAGTTGAGGTAGGCCGCTTTCAGTGGTAGAAAGCCTAAAATTCAGGGAAACTGCCACCACAAGTCTTTCCCTTTTTTTCTCTTGGATGGGTAGGTGGATTTGCCTGCAGCAAGAAAATAAAATAGTTGAGATATGCCCCTTTCCGTGGTAGAAGGCCGGGATTTCAGGGAAACTGCCACCACAAGTTTTTCCCTTTTTTTCTCTTGGATGGGTATGTGGATCTGCCCTCATCAACAAAATAAAACAGTTGAGATATGCCCATTTTTGTGTTAGAAACCCTAATATTCAGTGAAACTGCCACCTCAATTCTTTCCCTTTTTTTCTCTTGGATGGGTAGGTGGATCTGGCCTCAGCAAGAAAATAAAACTCTAGAGCTATGCCCCTTTCAGCGGTAGAAAGCCTAAGATTCAGGGAAACTGCCACATCAACTCTTTCCCTTTTTTTCTCTTCGATGGGTAGGTGGATCTGCCCTCAGCAACAGAATTGTACAGTTGAGTTATGCCTCTTTCATTGGTAGAAAGCCTAATATTCAGGGAAACTGCCACCTTAACTCTTTCCCTTTTTTTCTGTTGGATGGGCAGGTGGATCTGCCCTCAGCAACAAAACTGCACAGTTGAGGTATGCCCCTTTTAGAGGTAGATAGCCTAAAATTTAGGAAAACTGCCACCACAAGTCTTTCCCTTTTTTTCTCTTGGATGGGTAGGTGGCTCTGCCCTCAGCAACAAAATAAAACAGTTGAGGTATGCCCCTTTCAGTGGTAGAAAGCCTTAAATTCAGGGAAACTGCCACCACAAGTCTTTCCCTTTTTTTCTCTTGGATGGGTAGGTGGATCTGCCCTCAACAACAAAATAAAACAGTTGAGACATGCCCATTTTTGTTTTAGAAACCCTAATATTTATTGAAACTGCCACCTCAAGTCTTTCCCCCTTTTTTATGTTGGGTAGGTAGGCCCTCAGCAACAAAATTGCACAGTTGAGGTATGCCCCTTTCAGTGGTAGAAAGCCAAAAATTCAGGGAAACTGCCACCACAAGTCTTTCCCTTTTTTTCTCTTGGATGGGTAGGTGGATCTGCCCTCAACAACAAAATAAAACAGTTGAGACATGCCCATTTTTGTGTTAGAAACCGGAATATTCAGGGAAACTGCCACCTCAAGTTTTTCCCCTTTTTATGTTGGATGGGTAGGTGGATCTGCCATCAGCAACAAAATTGCACAGTTGAGGTATGCTCCTTTTAGTGGTAGAAAGCCTAAGATTCAGGGAAACTGCCACCACAAGTCTTTCCCTTTTTTTCTCTTGGATGGGTAGGTGGATTTGCCCACAGCAAGAAAATAAAATAGTTGAGATCTGCCCCTTTCCATGGTAGGAGGCCGGGATTTCAGGGAAACTGCCACCACAAGTTATTCCCTTTTTTTCTCTTGGATGGGTATTTGGATCTGCCCTCATCAACAAAATAAAACAGTTGAGATATGCCCATTTTTGTGTTAGAAACCCTAATATTTAGGGAAACTGCCACCTCAAGTCTTTCCCCTTTTTTCTGTTGGGTGGGTAGGCCCTCTGCAACAAAATTGCACAGTTGAGGTATGCCCCTTTCAGTGGTAGAAAGTCTAAAATTCAGGGAAACTGCCACCACAAGTCTTTCCCTTTTTTTCTCTTGGATGGGTAGGTGGATTTGCGTGCAGCAAGAAAATAAAATAGTTGAGATATGCCCCTTTCCGTGGTAGAAGGCCGGGATTTCAGGGAAACTGCCACCACAAGTTTTTCCCTTTTTTTCTCTTGGATGGGTATGTGGATCTGCCCTCATCAACAAAATAAAACAGTTGAGATATGCCCATTTTTGTGTTAGAATCCCTAATATTCAGGGAAACTGCCACCTCAATTCTTTCCCTTTTTTTCTCTTGGATGGGTAGGTGGATCTGGCCTCAGCAAGAAAATAAAACTCTAGAGCTATGCCCCTTTCAGCGGTAGAAAGCCTAAGATTCAGGGAAACTGCCACATCAACTCTTTCCCTTTTTTTCTCTTCGATGGGTAGGTGGATCTGCCCTCAGCAACAAAACTGCACAGTTGAGGTATGCCCCTTTTAGTGGTAGATAGCCTAAAATTTAGGAAAACTGCCACCACAAGTCTTTCCCTTTTTTTCTCTTGGATGGGTAGGTGGCTCTGCCCTCAGCAACAAAATAAAACAGTTGAGGTATGCCCCTTTCAGTGGTAGAAAGCCTTAAATTCAGGGAAACTGCCACCACAAGTCTTTCCCTTTTTTTCTCTTGGATGGGTAGGTGGATCTGCCCTCAACAACAAAATAAAACAGTTGAGACTTGCCCATTTTTGTTTTAGAAACCCTAATATTTATTGAAACTGCCACCTCAAGTCTTTCCCCCTTTTTTATGTTGGGTAGGTAGGCCCTCAGCAACAAAATTGCACAGTTGATGTAGGCCCCTTTCAGTGGTAGAAAGCCTAAAATTCAGGGAAACTGCCACCACAAGTCTTTCCTTTTTTTTCTCTTGGATGGGAGGTGGATCTTCCCTCAACAACAAAATAAAACAGTTGAGATATGCCCCTTTCCGTGGTAGAAGGCCGGGATTTCAGGGAAACTGCCACCACAAGTCTTTCCCTTTTTTTCTCTTGGATGGGTATGTGGATCTGCCCTCATCAATAAAATAAAACAGTTGAGATATGCCCATTTTTGTGTTAGAAACTCTAATATTGAGGGAAACTGCCACCTCAATTCTTTCCCTTTTATTCTGTTGGGTGTATCTGCCCTCATAAACAAAATAAAACAGTTGAGATATGCCCATTTTTGTGTTAGAAACCTTAATATTCAGGGAAACTGCCACCTCAAGTCTTTCCCTTTTTTTCTGTTGGGTGGGTAGGCCGTCAACAACAAAATTGCACAGTTGAGGTATGCCCCTTTCAGTGGTAGAAAGCCTGAAATTCAGGGAAACTGCCACCACAAGTCTTTCTCTTTTTTTCTCTTGGATGGGAGGTGGATCTGCCCTCAACAACAAAATAAAACAGTAGAGATATGCCATTTTTGTGTTAGAAACTGAAGTAGACCCAGAGACAGGGTTTTGAGCAATCGGTACTTTTATTCAGCTCAGAGAATAAGTGACAGCTCAGCAAGGTAGAGTGACAATTCAGCGAGTACCGACTGGCTCTGCCTGGAGAAACCGCTCCTTTTATATATTTGCGGTTCCCGCCAAAGCTAGAGCCGGCCGCGTCTGAGCCAATCAGGAGCGACTTCCTGCTTGGGCTCAGACAGCGCCGAAAGAGGAACAAACTATTTACAGAGTTACAAGGTAGCCATTACAGGATACAACACCCCTCCCCTCATAGTTGGACACATCCATCAAGAAAGCCATGTGACAAAGTCGTCCAATCGGTGGGGCCTCTGAGGAGCTCGCGCTGACCTGCGCAGTTCAATTTCTCCTTCGCCACCGACTGTGGAGGATGGCTCGCCGCTGTTCTCCCGGTGTGGCGGACTTGGCCTGGCGGGCCCAGCGAAGGCTTCGGAGGACGAGGATGGTTCGGCGTCGCTGGATGGTTCCCCCTGGCCCGATAAGTCTCTTTGCGTGTCTCTTATTTCGGGCAATGTACTAAAGTCTGTTGAAGGGGGAGAGTCCATGTCAGCGGTTTGTGGCAATTGATTTTCTGTTCGCTTTCGAATGTGGTCTATGTGTCGTTTCCACAAACGACCATCCTCTAGTTTAACAACATAGGTCTTAGGTGCATTTTGCTTAACAATAATTCCCTTCATCCAGTTTACATTTCCATCAAAACTTTTTACATATACATTTTGTCCCAAATACATTTCTCTTTCAGGTTTTGTACACATTTGGTTATTATGAACACAGAACCTTGGGTTTAACCTGTCTAGTGGTGACCTCAACTTCCTTCCCATCAATAACTCTGCAGGGCTTACATGTGTGTGCGAGTTAGGGGTAATGTGTTGGGTGAGTAAGAATTGGTCCAAGTTCTGTTGCACATCCCCAGGGCCTGACCTGCGCAATGCCTCCTTTGCCACCCGTACGTAACGTTCTGCCAATCCGTTAGCCCAGGGCGAATAAGGCGAGATGAGGGCATGCCTGACCCCTAGGCCATCTTGGAACAATTCGAATTGCCTGGCTGTTAGCTGTGGCCCATTGTCAGACACTAAGAGATCTGGGCACCCATGGGATGCAAACAGTCTGCTCAACACCTTGATAGTGGCACTTGTGGTTATGTTGTTCATTGCTATTATTTCCAACCATTTGGAGAAGGCATCAACCACTATTAAAAAATACTGAGACCCCACTGGGCCAGCAAAATCAATGTGGATTCTAGACCAAGGACCAGCAGGCTGTTCCCACTCAGCCGGAGTTGTTTTGGGGGGACTGGGCCGTGACTCTTGGCACGGATCACACTTTGAAACCCAACTTTCAATATCAGCATCCAGCCCTGGCCACCATAAATGCCCCCTTGCCAGGCTCTTCATCCTGACAATCCCAGGATGACCCACATGTAACATTTTGAGTACCTTTCCCCTTAGGCTTTTGGGGATGATCACTCTATCCCCCCACAGCAAACAACCTTTTACATACGATAACTCAAGTCTCTTGTTTTTAAAATCACACAATTCAGGTTTCACAACATCATTTTGCCATCCCTTTAAAACACAGTTCACCACTTGTTTAAGGATTTGATCTTGCTGCGTGTGTGCAGCTACCTCTTTTGCTGTGGTTAGTGGGTTTTCCTCGAGTTCTATCATTAACACATCTGTGGAAGGAACAGGGTCTTCCACTAAGTCTGTTATGGGGCATCTGCTGAGACCGTCTGCATGATTGATTTCCTTCCCCCCCTTGTGGGTGAGCTCATACTGATACCCTGAGAGGAAAAGAGCCCATCTGATTAGTCTTGGAGACATAAAAGGTGGAGTGGGCTTGTTGGGGGCTAGCAGGCCTAGTAGGGGTTTGTGGTCAGTGACTAGCTCAAAGCTTCTTCCAAATATGTAATTGTGAAACTTCTTTACCCCTGCCACTAATGCTAGAGCCTCCTTGTCTAACTGGCTATAATTCCTTTCTGTGCTGGTCATGGTTCTTGAAAAAAATGCTATTGGGGCCTCTGTCTTATTAGGTAGAATGTGAGCTAGGACTCCTCCTATGCCGTACGGCGAAGCGTCGCACGTGAGCCTAATGGGTAGTGAAGCACTATATTGGACTACTACACTTTTAGAAGTTAATAAATTTTTTATTTGAGAAAAAGCTTCACGTTCAGTTTTCCCCCATGTCCAGCGGGCTTCCTTCTGGAGTAAACGATGGAGAGGCTCTGCTACTGTTGCCTTCTGCTTTAAAAAAACGGAATAAAAATTAAGGAGGCCCAAAAATGCCTGCAACTCATTCTTATCTCGTGGCTCTGGGGCTTCTCTAATTGCTCTCAGCTTCTCTGTTGTGGGGTGGATACCTTCCTTATCTATTTTATATCCTAGGAATTCTATACTGTTGGTTCCCCAGACACATTTATCAGGCTTGATTCTTAAACCTTTGTCCTGTAACCTCTTAAGTACTTCCCTTATTCTTTTGTTTACTTGTTCCTGGTTTTCCCCTGCAATTAAGATGTCATCAAAGTATGGAATGGCCCCATTTACCCCTGACAATAGGCGTTCCATAATGCTCTGGAATATTCCTGGGGCTATGCTTACCCCAAACTGTAACCTCGTGCATTTGAAAGCCCCCCTGTGCGTTACAATTGTTTGAGCGTTTGCTGTTTGTTCATCGACCGGAAGTTGCTGGTAAGCTTGCGCCAGGTCGATCTTTGCGAACCTTTTCCCCTCCCCCAGGGAGTGTAGCAGTTGTTGCACAACCGGGATGGGGTAGGGGTGGTGTTGGAGTGCCTTGTTTAGGGTCGATTTGTAATCAGCGCAAACTCTTAAAGAGCCATCTGGCTTCAGAGGGGTAACTATGGGAGTTTCCCATGGCCCCTGCTCCACAGGGACCAAAATACCTTGGCTAATGAGTTTGTCCAGCTGTATGTCTAGTTTGGGGAGGAGCGGCAGGGGGACCCTGCGAGGTTTTAGTCTGATCGGTGGGACCTTGGGGTCAATAGAGAAAGATATAGGGGGCCCCTTATACAATCCCAGTGTGGGGCTGAACACTTCAGGGAACTCTTTCACAAAGTTAGGCATATCATAACAGTTTACATTACACACACCCGAAATCTCGATCCCCAGTGGTTCCATCCATGCTAAACCCAGAAGAGAGTGCTTGGCCCCTGTTACAATAAGCATGGGAAGGGTACATTTAACATTCTTGAATGCGATAGGTACATTTGCTGTTCCCAAGACCGAGATTACTCCCCCCTGAAAGTCTCTAATCACCAAAGAGGTTTGATTTAGGTCAGCCTTAGATACATTAGGCATATACAGTTCAAATTTTTCCCAGGGCATGATGGTATATCTAGAGCCCGTATCCAGCTCCATTGAGCAAGGTTGGTTATTGAGTAACAGTGATATAACAATTTTAGCCCCTTTTTTGGTTGCCGTGTTATTCACGGAAAATTGAGAGTTACCTCTATAGTAGTCGCGGTTAGCGGTTGAGTAGTTCCTTTGACCCGCGTTGCGGAATGGTCTCCTTTCTCGCGCTTGGGGGGTCTGGTTTTGAGGTCGCTGGTATTGCGGTGTGGCAAATGTTTCCTCTGGCGCTGTTGCTCTGCATGCGATGGCGATGTGGCCTCTCCGGTTGCAACGGCGGCATGTAGCGTCTCGGAAGGGGCATCGATGGCGCTGGTGATTTCCCCGGCAGCCCGCGCAGGGGGCTGGGTGAGTAGCTCTCAGGTGTCTCGGCTGGTCTTGCACCAGGAGGCAGTTGTCTCCGCTGGGAATTTGTTGGCTGTTGTCTGTTTCCACGGCGCTGGGAGACGCGGAGTCGATTTTTGCAATGAGTTCTCGCCTTCCGTGCTCTTTCAATTCTCTCGCCGCTGCGTCGGCTGCTTCTGCGGTTTGCGCCAGTTTAATCACGGTTTGTAGGCTCGGCTCTTCTTCGATGAGGAGTTTATTTCTCACCGTGCTGCTTTTCATGCCGAAAACCAAGGCGTCGGTGAGGCGAGCTTCCGGGTCTTTAAACTTGCATTGAGCAAGTACCGTTCGAAGCCGCGTTGTAAACTGGCTGATCGACTCGGTTTCCCTCTGAGCCATCATGTGGAATTGATGCCGAAAAACCATGGCTGGTTTGGTCGGCTTGAAATGGCTCGCCAGTTTTTGTTGTAGGACGTCCCACGCTGTGGCTCTTGCTTGTTCCGGTTCGGTGAGAGTTTGGGCAAGTCTACGGATTTCTGCGCCGCAGTAGTTAAGGAAAATAGCCCGTCTGCGATCGGCTTCGGCATCCTGCATTCCCGCCGCCTCGAGGAAGATCTCGAAGGTGGCCATGTACTCGTCCCATGTCGATTTCTCGGGATCGAAGAGTTCTGGAGCCTGGCCGATCTGGATTTTGTCCATGTTGCACGCGAAGTTTCTTCCGTCCGTTCGTCGCCAGTGAAGTAGACCCAGAGACAGGGTTTTGAGCAATCGGTACTTTTATTCAGCTCAGAGAATAAGTGACAGCTCAGCAAGGTAGAGTGACAATTCAGCGAGTACCGACTGGCTCTGCCTGGAGAAACCGCTCCTTTTATATATTTGCGGTTCCCGCCAAAGCTAGAGCCGGCCGCGTCTGAGCCAATCAGGAGCGACTTCCTGCTTGGGCTCAGACAGCGCCGAAAGAGGAACAAACTATTTACAGAGTTACAAGGTAGCCATTACAGGATACAACAGAAACCCTAATATTCAGGGAAACTGCCACCTCAAGTCTTTCCCTTTTGTTCTGTTGGGTGGGAAGGCCCTCTGCAACAAAACTGCACAGTTGAGGTATGCCGCTTTCAATTGTAGAAACCCCAAGATTCAGGGAAACTGCCACCACAAGTCTTTCCCATTTTTTTCTCTTGGATGGGTAGGTGGATCTGCCCTCAGCAACAAAATTGCACAGTTGATTTATGCCCCTTTCAGTGGTAGAAAACCTAAAATTCAGGGAAATTGCCACCACAAGTCTTTCCCTTTTTTTCTCTTGGATGGGTATGTGGATCTGCCCTCATCAACAAAATAAAACAATTGAGACATGCCCATTTTTGTGTTAGAAACCCTAATATTCAGGGAAACTGCCACCTGAAGTCTTTCCCTTTTTTTCTGTTGGGTGGGTAGGCCCTCAACAACATAACTGCACAGTTGAGGTATGCCCCTTTCAGTGGTAGAAACCCTAAGATTCAGGGAAAAAGCCACCACAATTCTATCCCTTTTTTTCTCTTGGATGGGTAGGTGGATCTGCCCTCAGCAAGGAAATAAAACTGTAGAGCTATGCCCCTTTCAGCGGTAGAAAGCCTAAGATTCAGGGAAACTGCCACATCAAGTCTTTCCCTTTTTTTCTCTTGGATGGGTAGGTGGATCTGCCCTCAGCAACAAAATTGCACAGTTGATTTATGCCCCTTTCAGTGGTAGAAAGCCTAAGATTCAGGGAAACTGCCACCTTAACTCTTTTCCTTTTTTTCTGTTGGATGGGCAGGTGGATCAGCCCTCAGCAACAAAATTGCACAGTTGAGGTATGCCCCCTTTAGTGGTAGAAAGCCTAAAATTCAGGGAAACTGCCACCACAAGTATTTCCCTTTTTTTCTCTTGGATGGGTAGGTGGATCTACCCTCAGCAACAAAATAAAACAGTTGAGGTATGCCCCTTTTAGTGCTGGAAAGCCTAAAATTCAGGGAAACTGCCACCACAAGACTTTCCTTTTTTTCCTCTTGGATGGGTAGGTGGATCTGCCCTCAACAACAAATTAAAACAGTTGAGACATGCCCATTTTTGTTTTAGAAACCCTAATATTCAGGGAAACTGCCACCTCAAGTCTTTCCCCTTTTTTATGTTGGGTAGGTAGGCCCTCATAAACAAAATAAAACAGTTGAGATATGCCCATTTTTGTGTTAGAAACCCTAATATTCAGGGAAACTGCCACCTCAAGTCTTTCCCTTTTTTTCTGTTGGGTGGGTAGGCCGTCAACAACAAAATTGCACAGTTGAGGTATGCCCCTTTCAGTGGTAGAAACCCCAAGATTCAGGGAAACTGCCACCACAATTCTATCCCTTTTTTTTCTCTTGGATGGGTAGGTGGATCTGCCCTCAGCAACAAAATTGCACAGTTGAGTTATGCCCCTTTCAGTGGTGGAAAGCCTAAGATTCAGGGAAACTGCCACCTTAACTCTTTTCCTTTTTTCTGTTGGATGGGCAGGTGGATCTGCCCTCAGCAACAAAATTGCACAGTTGAGGTATGCCCCTTTCAGTGGTAGAAAGCCTAAATTTCAGGGAAACTGCCACCACAAGTCTTTCCCTTTTTTTCTCTTGGATGGGTAGGTGGATCTGCCCTCAACAACAAAATAAAACAGTTGAGACATGCCCATTTTTGTGTTAGAAACCGGAATATTCAGGGAAACTGCCACCTCAAGTCTTTCCCCTTTTTTTTATGTTGGGTAGGTAGGCCCTCAGCAACAAAATTGCACAGTTGAGGTAGGCCCCTTTCAGTGGTAGAAAGCCTAAAATTCAGGGAAACTGCCACCACAAGTCTTTCCCTTTTTTTCTCTTGGATGGGAGGACCGCAGCGGAGTCTCTTGGCAGTCTCTTTCGTTGAGGACCGCAGCGGAGTCTCTTGGCAGGGCTCTGCCTTGAGACTCCCCCCACCCTCCCAGACGTTGCTCAAATGCGATCGGATCGAGTCCGGATGGCTCGATCCTAGAACAGGGGATTTCCCTCTGTCCGGGGAGCCATCGCCGAGGCTCCGGGGGCAGGGGGTCTGTCCTGCAGCTCTGGAGCAGGGAGCACCGGTCCTCTCGTAAGAGGACGCGGCCATTTCGATCCCACCAAACCAGCGGGAAGGAAGAAACATCTGAAAAGTGAAAGCAGAGATTAAAGCAATCCTCAGTCAAAAGGAATACACTAAAGAAGCTACAATCAAGGTAAAAAGATTTTTTTTCTTCTATGTTTCATGTTAAATAAGAAGATTGAAGTAAAAGAAAGCGGAGAATAAAAAGTTTTACAAGAAGGCGAAAGAGAAAGTTGTTGAAAAACATTGTATCCAGGCGCAAATCAACAGCCGGAACTTATTTTTACTACTTTCACTTATTCTCTTGAATTTGGACTTGAACTGTAAAACGCTTGAAAACAAGGGGAATTTGAAGGATTTCAAAATGAGACATTAAAAGCTTTAATAGATATAATATGACACTATTGGCTGATTATTTTTTCCCCTCTTGAAGAAATTGGTTACAAAAATATTAGAAAATGAAGTCCGGGCTCGGATTTTTCCAGCGGAAGGATTAAGACTGCTTACTATCTAGTCACAAAACTTGAATAAATATATAAAAAGCATTTTTCTCCTATTTGGGATTTTTTGTATTTGGATTATCTGATTGACCCTATTTGGATTACCTCGTTGGATTATTTCGTTTGGATTAAAGGCGGTTTTGTCGAATACGTAGTGGAGAGGCTCTACAATTTTCCTTAAGCTGCGAGAGACGGATCGACTTCATTTTAACATTGGATACTTAAATTGCAATCGTTTGGAAAACTGAGATTCTATAAATTTTGAGAAGATTAAACTTTACTGTTTCTATTTTTCAAATCAACGGGACCTTCTTTTAACCTACGCCAAAGTGTTTTCTACAACAGATTAGATCTTCAATCAACAAAGTATTCTATTACGACTGGAATATTAATAATTGGTCTTTTGCTTTTTCCTTCTTATACTTTTGAGTTTTGAATTTTAAACCTATATTACATTATAATTATCTTGGTTTTGTATATGCACTGTTAAAAACCCTTGGTAGCCTGCTCCTCCTTAATTGAACAATATTCTTTCTTTTCTTTCAGATTGCCCTCTTCTTTTTACTCTCTCTTCCTTTTTTTCTTTTTCTTTTTCCCTTTCTCTCTCCTTCTCCTTTGGCTTTCCTTCTATTTTCTTCTCCCCTGCTGTGCTAAACCAATTTCTTTTCTTTTTATACAAGCTTTGGACTTAGAGTAATAAGAATTTACGAGTTATATTCTGAACATTGAATTTTAATTGCACTTGTATTTGAACTGTATTCTAAATTTCAGGTTTTATTGTGGTTTGCCTAGGGAAATTAATTGTGTAGGTTTGGAATTTATAGTAATTTTCTACATATTGCTAACATAAAATAATATTAATTTCAAATTTTAAAATGTCAAGTACTTCTACCTACACCAAAACAATTAAGAAGCAGACATCTGTCGCATCGTCTCCCCAAGGCTCGCCTCTCCCATCCCCCACACAGCCGGTCTTATCAGCAACTATGTTTACCAAGGAAAAGGACAAAGACAAACCACAACAACCTTCGCTGGCCTCAATCCAAGAGACACTAACTGCACTAAATGATTTCATGCTCCAATCTCAACGTGATGCAACTCAACAGAGAGATGAAATAAAAGCAGAGATGGCTGATATGAAAATAGACACAGGAGAGATGAAAGACCAGATGAAGGAGATCAAACAAGCCTTGAAAGACAGTGAAGACCGAATGAAAGTAGCTGAAGAAAAGGCGGAGAAAATGGAGAAAAGAATTGATCACCTTGAGGACAGAGCGGATTCACGTTACAGAAGATATGATGGATCAATCACACATTTGGAAATGCAACGTGCGTCATATGGGCTACGATTTCAAAACATAATAGAAGAAAAGGATGAAGATTTAAAGGCCATTATGGCTGACATTATTGGGAAAATCCTCAAGATGGACCCACTTGAAATAATAAAAGAAATCGATGAAGCCTTCAGAACTTCAAACAGCTACATACGCCGTTTTAATCTTCCACGAGAGATTCACATTAAATTTGTAAGAAAAACCTTGCGAGATGACATATTGCACTGGTCAAGAACTGGTCAATTGCAACACAAAGGCAAAGAAATAAAAATATTAAAACAAATTCCAAGATGTGTTCGAGAGACTAGAAGAGACTATCACTTTTTGACCAAACTCTTGATCAAAGAGAATATAACTTTTTGCTGGCTTATTCCACAAGGACTGTCATTGACATGGAAATCAACAAGATATAAGTTGGAGAATCTGGACCAAGCAAGAGACTTTTATGAAAATAGTGGAATAAGCGAAATGGAACAGTTAACAAGAGAACTGGAAGCAATGCAGGCGGAAGCCATGGGGGCATCTGCACAAGTGGAGAAGCAGGACCACGGGGCCAGAAGAAAGCAACCTCAGCGGGAAACCAAGAAGTACAATAAATGACCACATTGAGAGACTTAAAAATTTTCTCTGTAAATGTCAATGGATTAAATGAACCAAAAAAAAGAAAACAAATATTTTCTAAAATTAAGAACCAAAAGGCTCAAATTGTTATACTTCAAGAAGTACATATAAAAAAAAGTAATCGAAACTTATTGTTAAATAATAAAATTGGAAATATGTATGCTGCATTAGCAGATCAAAGGAAAAGAGGAGTAGCAATGTATGTTGAGAGTTCTATAAATTCCAAACAATTATTTAGTGACAACGAAGGTAGAATTTTGATTGTCCAGGTTAATATTGAACCTAGACCTCTTGCTATTGTTTCTATATATGCCCCAAATGATGATCAAATTGCATTTTATAAAAAATTACACCAAAAAATTGTAGAGTTAAATTTGGAAAATATGTTAATTATTGGAGATTTTAATGCCATAACAAACAGGCAACTAGACCACTCGGGGGAGAAAAAAAATAATAAAAAGAAAAAAAAGAATTTACTACCCTCCACGTTTCAAAAAAATGAAAGCAGAACTGTTATTGAATGATATTTGGAGGGAAAGACATCCTCAAAGAAGGCAATATACTTTTTACTCAAACCCCCACAAAATTTGGACTAGAATAGATATGGTATGGGCTCCTAAATCAACAGCAGAGTATATACAAGAGGTGGAAATAGATGTTAATACTTGGGCGGACCATAATCCAGTTATAGTCTACATGAGAAATAGTAAAAAGCATTATAATTGGCAAATGAATAGAAATATTTTGAAAGAGAAAGAATATAAAGAATGGATTGAAAAGGAATTAAAAATATTTTTTGAAATTAATAAAAATACAGATGCTACTCCTCAAAATTTATGGGATGCAACTAAAGCATACATAAGAGGATTAACAATATCCTACACAGCGAAATACAATAAAGATAAGAAAAGAAAATATGAACAATTAACGAATGAATTAAAACAATTAGAATTTATATCACAACAAAATATGAAAAATAAGGATTTGGAAAAAAAATTTTTAATTAAACATAAAATCAGACTGGAAGAACAAAATCAGACACTGGAAAAAATAAAAAGAGCTAAGCAACAATATTTCGAACATGCCAAGAAACCAGGTAGATGGTTAGCATATAAACTGAGAAAACAGAGACAATCTAAACTAATTAAACATTTAGAAGACAAAGACGGAACAATAAAATATGACACAGAGGGAAAAGCAAACATAGTACAAAATTTTTTCAAAGAATTGTACAAAGAAGATAATATTGAGGAAGATGAAGTATTTAAATATTTAGAAAGTTCAGATTTACCACAATTAACAGAGGAACAACAGGAGAGGATGGAGAGTCCTATAACAATGGAAGAACTCCTTATAACTACTGTATTAAGAAACAAAAAAACAACAAAGCCACAGGGCCGGATGCTATTCCAGCAGAGTGGTATAAAATAGAAAATGAAACATTAAGAAATAATATGCTGCAAATCTTTAATGAAGGCAGGTTAGATGGTAAAATTCCCAAATCATGGTCTGAATCTTTGATAACTTTAATTCACAAACCAGATACAGCAAAGGAAAAAATCAAAAATTATAGACCAATATCATTATTAAATGTAGATTATAAAATATTTATTGCAATATATGCAGACAGGTTGAAAACAGTAATAAATAGCAAAATCCACTCAGACCAAAATGGTTTCCTGCCAGGCAGACAAATTAAGAATAATCTTAGAACAATCATTAATGTATTAGAATATTATGAGCAACATTCAGATAAAACATTATCATTAATGTTTTTAGATGCTCAAAAAGCTTTTGATAACGTCAATTGGACATTTATAAAGATACAATTAAATAAAATGAGATTTGGCCCCAAATTTGTTAATTTAATAGACGCTATTTATTCAGAACAAACAACAAAAATTATATTAAATAACGAGCAATTAGAAGTGTTTAAAATAAATAAAGGAGTTCGGCAGGGATGTCCTATTTCACCCCTCCTGTTCATTATGACTTTAGAAACACTACTAATAAAAATAAGAGCAGACCCTAAAATAAAAGGGCTAACAGTTGGAAAAGAGATATATAAAGTCCAGGCTTTTGCAGATGATCTGACTTTTATAATGGAAGATCCGATAGTCACAGCACCAAGATTAATCCAGACAATAGAACAATATGGTAAGGTAGCAGGTTTGAAAATAAATATAAATAAAAAAATTTATAACCAAAAACATGAATAAATCACAAGAAAGTAATTTAGAATGCATTACTGGAATACAAATAGTTAAAAAAGTAAAGTATCTGGGAATATGGCTGACAGCCAAAACAATAACATTAAAGAATGATAATTATATAAAATTAATTAATGAAATTAAAAAGGATTTAGAAATATGGAATAATTTAAAAATATCCTTTCTGGGAAGAATTGCTACAATTAAGATGAATATCTTACTTAAGGTATTATTTTTATTTCAAGTGATCCCAATAAATCCAGGGGCAAATTTTTTCAAAAATTTAACAAATGTGGTTAGAAAATTTTTATGGCAAGGAAAAAAGGCAAGAATTAAGATATAAAAGAGAGAGGGGGGTTTGCCCTCCCAAATTGGAAATTATATTACCAAGCAGCCGCCTTAACATGGATTAAAAATTGGATAACCCTAGAGGACACGAGAACATTAAAATTAGAAGGACATGATCTTATGCTTGGCTGGCATGCCTTCGTTTGGTAGAAAGCCTAAAGTTCAGGGAAACTGCCACCACAAGTTTTCCCCTTTTTTGCTCTTGGATGGGTATTTGGATCTGCCCTCATCAACAAAATAAAACAGTTGAGATATGCCCATTTTTGTGTTAGAAACCCTAATATTCAGGGAAACTGCCACCTCAAGTCTTTCCCTTTTTTTCTGTTGGGTAGGTAGGCCCTCAACAACAAAATTGCACAGTTGAGGTATGCCCCTTTCAGTGGTAGAAACCCCAAGATTCAGGGAAACTGCCACCACAATTCTTTCCCTTTTTTTCTCTTGGATGGGTAGGTGGATCTGCCCTCAGCAAGAAAATAAAACTGTAGAGCTATGCCCCTTTCAGCGGTACAAAGCCTAAGATTCAGGGAAACTGCCACATCAAGTCTTTCCCTTTTTTTCTCTTCGATGGGTAGGTGGATCTTCCCTCAGCAACAAAATTGCACAGTTGAGTTATGCCCCTTTCAGTGGTAGAAAGCCTAAGATTCAGGGAAACTGCCACCACAAGTCTTTCCCTTTTTTTCTCTTGGATGGGTAGGTGGATCTGCCCTCAGCAACAAAATAAAACAGTTGAGGTATGCCCCTTTCAGTGGTAGAAAGCCGAAAATTCAGGGAAACTGCCACCACAAGTCTTTCCCTTTTTTTCTCTTGGATGGGTAGGTGGATCTGCCCTCATCAACAAAGTAAAACAGTTGAGATATGCCCATTTTTGTGTTAGAAACTCTAATATTGAGGGAAACTGCCACCTCAATTCTTTCCCTTTTATTCTGTTGGGTGTATCTGCCCTCATCAACAAAATAAAACAGTTGAGATATGCCCATTTTTGTGTTAGAAACCCTAATATTCAGGGAAATTGCCACCTCAAGTCTTTCCCCTTTTTTTATGTTGGGTAGGTAGGCCCTCAGCAACAAAATTGCACAGTTGAGGTAGGCCCCTTTCAGTGGTAGAAAGCCTAAAATTCAGGGAAACTGCCACCACAAGTCTTTCCCTTTTTTTCTCTTGGATGGGAGGTGGATCTGCCCTGAACAACAAAATAAACAGT
The DNA here is from genome assembly GCF_031021105.1 of Erythrolamprus reginae. Lineage (NCBI taxonomy): Eukaryota > Metazoa > Chordata > Lepidosauria > Squamata > Dipsadidae > Erythrolamprus > Erythrolamprus reginae. The sequence goes on from NC_091953.1 coordinate 75,587,111, forward strand.
AGAGATATGCCATTTTTGTGTTAGAAACACAAAATATTCAGGGAAACTGCCACCTCAAGTCTTTCCCTTTTGTTCTGTTGGGTGGGTAGGCCCTCAACAACAAAATTGCATAGTTGAGGTATGCCCCTTTCAGTGGTAGAAACCCCAAGATTCAGGGAAACTGCCACCACAATTCTTTCCCTTTTTTTCTCTTGGATGGGTAGGTGGATCTGCCCTCAGCAAGAAAATAAAACTGTAGAGCTATGCCCCTTTCAGCGGTAGAAAGCCTAAGATTCAGGGAAACTGCCACCACAAGTCTTTCCCTTTTTTTCTCTTGGATGGGTAGGTGGATCTGCCCTCAGCAACAAAATTGCACAGTTGAGTTATGCCCCTTTCAGTGATAGAAAGCCGAAAATTCAGGGAAACTGCCATCACAAGTCTTTCCCTTTTTTTCTCTTGGATGGGTAGGTGGATCTGCCCTGAACAACAAAATAAAACAGTTGAGATATGCCCCTTTCCGTGGTAGAAGGCCGGGATTTCAGGGAAACTGCCACCACAAGTCTTTCCCTTTTTTTCTCTTGGATGGGTATGTGGATCTGCCCTCATCAACAAAGTAAAACAGTTGAGATATGCCCATTTTTGTGTTAGAAACTCTAATATTGAGGGAAACTGCCACCTCAATTCTTTCCCTTTTGTTCTGTTGGGTGTATCTGCCCTCATCAACAAAATGAAACAGTTGAGATATGCCCATTTTTGTGTTAGAAACCCTAATATTCATGGAAATTGCCACCTCAAGTCTTTCCCCTTTTTTTATGTTGGGTAGGTAGGCCCTCAGCAACAAAATTGCACAGTTGAGGTAGGCCCCTTTCAGTGGTAGAAAGCCTAAAATTCAGGGAAACTGCCACCACAAGTCTTTCCCTTTTTTTCTCTTGGATGGGAGGTGGATCTGCCCTCAACAACAAAATAAAACAGTAGAGATATGCCCATTTTTGTGTTAGAAACACAAAATATTCAGGGAAACTGCCACCTCAAGTCTTTCCCTTTTTTTCTGTTGGATGGGTAGGCCCTCAACAACAAAATTGCATAGTTGAGGTATGCCCCTTTCAGTGGTAGAAACCCCAAGATTCAGGGAAACTGCCACCACAATTCTTTCCCTTTTTTTCTCTTGGATGGGTAGGTGGATCTGCCCTCAGCAAGAAAATAAAACTGTTGAGCTATGCCCCTTTCAGCGGTAGAAAGCATAGTTCCCTCTAAGCTGAGCAGGTGAGCAATCGCTCACTTAAAAATCATCATCAACTCAGAGTTTTCCAAACCTGCCCAGAAGCCGAGAGGGAAATTTTATTATTATTTCTGTGTCGCCCAGTCCCGAAGGGACTGCCGCTGAGACACTATACTTTTCCGCCCAGCCCAAAAAAAATTTAGAGAGAACACTGGTAGAAAGCCTAAGATTCAGGGAAACTGCCACTACAAGTCTTTCCCTTTTTTTGTTGGATGGGTAGGTGGATCTGCCCTCAACAACAATATAAAACAATTGAGATATGCCTATTTTTGCATTAGAAACCCTAATATTCAGGGAAACTGCCACCTCAAGACTTTCCCTTTTTTTCTGTTGGATGGGTTGCTGAGGGATCTGCCCTCAGCAAAAAAATTGCACAGTTGAGGTATGCACCTTTTAGTGATAGAAACCCCAAGATTCAGGGAAACGGCCACCACAAGTCTTTCCCTCTTTTACTCTTGGATGGTGTTGTGTTTGGGCCTGGGCCAGCTGTTGCCCCCACAGATGGGGGAGATGCGGCACACAGTGACTGTGAAAGTCTGGCTGACCGCCAGGATGATGTAGCAGACAATTAGGAAGATGGGGCTGATGGCCAGGAAGATGGAGCAATCAGTCAGGAAGATGGGGCAGAGAGCCAGGAAGAATTGGCATACAGTTCAGGGGAGGGGGCTGGCAATTCGTCAGACAGTTTATCTTCTCTTAGTTCATCTGCAGGACAATATATTAATTTACGCAACCGACGGGACTTGCAAAGAAGGGATCGCTTTAAGAAGCATGATAAGCAGACCTGGGCTGGGTGTGGTTCCCTTAATGAGGGCTAATGGCATAAAATGGGAACGGGGCCAAGGCAAACTGTGGCTGATTATCTGGGTGGTTTGTGTGGCATCGTTTGTTCCTGCTTTGAAGTTCCTGCCCTTGGATTTCAACTCAGTGTTGTGGGAGTTGAAAACTCTAGGACAAGTTGCTGCTTTTGTGCTGTGAATATTGAGAGACTCTTGAAATAATTATGCTCTGTGATTTTTGTATTTGTTGGCTTTTCACTGAACTTTGTAGCTGACTGAATTTTCAACGAATCCTATGTGTTACTCCTGAAAGTAAGGACCCTTTGCTTTAGACTTTTTTCTTTACTGTTTAATACAAGTTTGCTGACTAACTAAGCACGTGTGTGTCTGACCTTCTTTCCTGGACCGTTAATCATTGCTTGAGGCCGGTCAGGCAGAACAGAATAATCAGCCAACCATCAGACACACAGCGTTTCAGTTTGGGGTGGTTTGTTTTGGCTTGCTCCTTCCTCTTCTCTGCTGCTATTTTTGGATTTTTGTGCTTTCCTGCCTGTTTGAAAAATACCATGGCTGAAATGATGGCAGAGATGCAGGCTATTTTTGAAGCTTTGCGTTCGGAGATCCATACTCTGACTCAAAGGGTGGGGTCATTGCAGGACCAAGTGAATGTGCTGACCCAGCAGGTGGCCTCACCTCACATGCCTCCTGTGGCTCCTCCTCCAGTGCCTCTCCCGAGGAGGAAATGTTTTGTGGCCATGCCCAAAAAGTTTTGGGGCAATCGGAGACTGTTCCCGCTTTCCTCAGCCAGGTACAATTGTTTATCAACGCCCAGAGGGTGCATTTTCCTGGCGAGGAGGACAAAGTGGCATTTTTGTCTCCTTTGTTGGACCGAGACGACCCTCTCCTGCAGCGGTATGACGTGTTCTGCGCACACCTGAGACGGCAGTTTGCGGATCCGGTGCGAGAACAGACGGCCACGAGCAGCTGAGACAAGGCTCACACCCCCTGGTGGAGTACCTCAGTGATTTTCATACGCTAAGCCGAGAGCTGTTGTGGAACGAGGCTGCTTTGCTGGAGGCGTTCCAGGATGGCCTTTCTGAGACTATGCTCGATGAATTGGTGCACGAGGCCTTGCCAGGTACTTTGCCCGAGTTGGAACAGCACTGCTTGGCTATTGAGGCCAGGTTGTTGGCACAGGAGGTTCGTCGGTCTGGACAGTCCTCTCCCCGTGTTTCTGGTGCCACGACAACGCCTGCTCCAAGGCAGGGTGGGGTTGTCTGTGCCTGTCTCGACTCCGGTTCCTGTGCCTCGTCGTTTCCTGCCAGCATCGCCGCCTCGCATGACAGAGCGTGTTTCCGCTGGAGAGCCCATGGAGGTCAATTTCATGAGACCCCGTCAGACTCCAGAGGAGAGGGCTCGCTGTCGTGCCGCCGGACTGTGCTTCTATTGTGGGGGTTTGGGGCATTTCGCCAATGTTTGTCTGAACGTACGGTGGAGGACTGTTGCTGCCACTGTCCCGGTTTCTCCCAGCTCTCCTGCAGTCTCCCTGGGTACGGTTGGCCAGCGTCCGGAGACAGCTACCTGTGGTCCTGTCCCTGTTATGGATACGTCGATGGCGGAGACCAGGCCTGTGGTTTCGCAGGCAACAGCGCCGTCGGGAAACAAGAGCAGCCCAGCTTGGTGGCAACATTAGGTCGGGCTGGGATGCAACCCTCACAAGATTCTATGGCTCATGACTCCAGACTGTTTCATCACCTTACGATTTTGGCTCGCCTGATTATTGCTCACCATCCTGGACTTATTCCGGCTCTTGCTCTCGTGGACTCGGGGGCAACCACGAATTTCATAGATGAGATGTTCGCCCAGAGAAATTCCCTGCCTCTTAGTCCTGTGGACCCCTGTTTACTGTGTAAACTATCGATGGGAGGGTTTTGTTGTCTGGCCCCATTTGTTTTTGGACTCTGCCGGTGCGGATGTGCATCGGAACACACGAAGAGACCCTCCAGTTGTATGTTACGAGGGGTCTCCATTTCCCCCTTGTTTTAGGATTGTCCTGGCTACGGGCTCATGATCCCCAGGTGGTGTGGTCCCAGAACCTTGTCACCTTTCCCGGTTTGCTGTGTGTGGAACATCATAGACATGTGTGTGCGGCTCAAGGACCCGTAGTTCCCGTAGCCCTGCTACCCAAGTGCCTAGCGGAATTTACGGACGTTTTCAATGAGAAAGAGGCAGACCGGATGCCGCTGCATAGACCCTATGACTAGTGTTCCCTCTAATTTTTTTGGGGGGTGGGCGGAAAAGTATAGTGTCTGATCGGCAGTCCCTTTGGGACTGGGCAGCACAGAAATAATAAATAAATAAATAAATAAATAAATAAATAAATAAATAAGTAAGTAAGTAAGTAAGTAAGTAAGTAAACAAACAAACAAACAAACAAACAAACAAACAAAAAACCCCACCCTGTTTTGCCTCAGAGAATTTCAATATAAAATACTGTACTGTGTGTCTATAACAGTGAGCTCATTATAGGCAACTCTATCAATATCAAAATGCCACTTAAATAGTTGAGCTAGTTTCAAACTAGATTTTGATTTTCTTTCTCTTTTCCTTCCTCTCTTTTTTCTATCTGTTTCTCTCTCTTCCTCTCTTCCTCTCTCTCTCCTTCCCTCTCACTCTTTCCCTCTCGGCTTCTGGGCAGGTTTGGAAAACTCTGAGTTGATGATGATTTTTAAGTGAGCGATTGCTCACTGCTCAGCTTAGAGGGAACTATGCCTATGACTGTGCCATCGAGTTGTTTCCGGACGCCAAGCTCCCGGCTGGACGGTTGTATTCGATGTCCGAACTGGAGCTGGTGGCCCTCAAAGAGTTCATCGAGAAAAACCTTGCCAAGGGCTTCATCCGGCCGTCGACCTCGCCCTTGTCAGCCCCTGTCTTTTTCGTTTAAAAAAAATGGGATATCTTCGTCTTTGTTGTGATTAACGGCGCCTGAATGCCATCACGGTGCGCAACCGGTATCCCTTGCCGCTGATCCTGGAACTGATGGACAGGTTGCGCACGGCCACCGTGCTTTCCAAGATAGACTTGCGCAGTGTGTATAATTTGGTGTGGATATGGCCGGGAGATGAATGGAAAATGGCATTTGGCACCCGTTATGGACATTTCAAATATACAGTGATGCCCTTTTGATTAACGAATGCTCCCGCCGTTTTCCAACATCTCATGAACGATGTTTTTCACGACATGTTGGATCAGTTTGTGGTGATCTACTTGGACGATATCTTGGTGTATTCTCCGACCCAGGCCAGTCACTTGAATCACTTGCACCAGGTTCTGCACCGCCTGAGAGAGCAGAGCCTCTATGCCAAACTGGAGAAGTGCCAGTTTTTTCAGACAACGATCGAGTTCCTGGGACATATCCTCTCTCCAGGTGGCATCTCCATGGACCCAGGCAAAGTGCACGCACTCCAGACCTGGCAACCCCCACGCAAAGTCAAGGACGTACAATGGTTGTTGGGGTCTGCTAATTATTATCGTACTTTTATCCCCGGTTACGCCCTGTTGACTGTGCCCCTCACTCGCTTACTGCAAAAGCACGTCCCGTTCTGTTGGGGTGAGGAGGAGCAGTGGGCTTCTGACTTGCTCGAGGACGCATTCATGCAGGAGCCTTTGTTACACCATCCTGATCCCGCTCGACTGTTTGTCGTTGAGACAGATGCTTCGTATGTGGCGGTGGGTGCCGTGCTGTTGCAAGCCCGCCTGCCAGAGGACACTTTGTTCCCATGTGCGTATTTCTCCAGCAAACTCACGTCTTCGGAGCGCAATTATACTATCTGGGAGAAGGAGCTGTTAGCGGTCAAGGTGACTTTCGAAATGTGGCGGCATCACCTTGAGAGTGCCCGACATCAAGTCGAAGTGCGGACGGATCACCGCAATTTGGAGTACTTACAGACAGCCCGTAAGTTGAACCAGCGGCAGATACACTGGTCTTTCTTTTTCGCAGGGTTTCCCTTTCGCATCCGATACACCCCCAGTGCTCAGAACCCTCGGGCGGATGCGTTGTCCCGGAAACCCGAGTACACATACCCAAAAGATCCTGCCCCTGCACAGACGATTCTGCCGTCAGCAGCCTTCGCTGCGACCCAAGTCCCCCTCGATTTGTGCCAATGTCTGCGGGAAGCACAACGGGGGGATGGGTATGTGGTTCGGAGGGTGCGGGACGTATGGCCGGGGACCCCCTGGACTGTTGAGGATGGCCTCCTGCGGTATAGGGGGCAGTGCTATGTTCCAGCCGGACCGCTCCGTGAGGTCATCATGACTCAGTGCCACGATAATCCGGCGGCAGGTCACTTAGGCCTCTTTAAAACCTTGGATTTGGTCTCCCGGACCTTTTGGTGCCTGCGCTTCCAGGATGATGTGCAGTCCTATGATGGCACCTGTGCTCAGTGTCAGATGGTGAAAGCCGCTACTGGGGTCCCACCAGGCCTATTGCAGCCCATGCCAACGCCCAAGAGGCTGTGGGGAGTGGTCTTTATGGACTTTGTTACTCATTTGCCTTCCTCCTCCCGGTTCACCATGGTGATGGTGGTGGTGGACATGTTAACCAAAATGGTGCATTTTATACCCTGTCGCCAGGTGCCCACAGCACAGCTCATATCCCAATTGTTTGTCCAAAACATTTTCCAGCTCCATGGGCTCCCCTATCGGGTTGTGTCAGATCGGGGATCGCAATTCACGGATAGGTTTTGGAAGGAGCTGATGGAGGCCTTGCAAGTGCAAGTGTGTCTTGCCTCAACCCAACACCCACAGATGGATGGCGGCACGGAGAAAACCATCAGTATTTTGGAACAATACCTCTGTTGTTTTGTTGCTGATCGACAGTCGGATTGGTCTCGGTTCCTCCCAGTAGCGGAGTTCGCCTTCAATAATTCCCGGCATTCGTCCATCCGAATTACGCCGTTCTACGCGAACTACGGTTTTCACCCCCGGTTGTTTCCTTTGACCCTCTTAGATTCCCCGGTGCCTGCGGCGGCGAATTTCCTGATGAGCTGCATGCCGTCCACGAAATGGTGAAGCGCTATTTAATAAAGGCCAAGAACGATTACAAAAGAGTGGCTGACCAATCCCGGAGAGACGTACCCCCCCCCCGGTTGTGGGGGATCGCGTATGGCTCTCCACCAAGCACATTGCCTCAGAACTGCCACGCCGGAAATTGGACCCTCGTTTCCTGGGCCCATTTCCAATCGAGCGCGTAAACAATCCGGTGGCCTACCGTCTCACCTTGCCGGCGAACTTGAGGGTGGACCCTGTCTTTCATCGCTCCCTCTTGGTTCCTGTTCGTCCAGAATGCCCACTTCGTCCCCCTGTTCCTGTGTTGCCTGCCCCCTGTGTTCGTGATTATCTCCCTGATGCCCTGGTTCATGCCATTCGGGATTCTTGACGGGTGCAGGACTGTTTACAGTACCTGGTGCAATGGGTGGACGGTGACCCGGACACTTGTTCATGGGTGGAGGCTGCTTTGGTGGATGCCCCTGTGCTTGTCCAAGACTTCCATGCTCAATTTCCACAGAAGCTGGGGCCGTTGTTGGGGGGGGCCGGGGGGGCCTTCTCGGGGGGGATGGTGTTGTGTTTGGGCCTGGGCCAGCTGTTGCCCCCACAGATGGGGGAGACGTGGCACACAGTGACTGTGAAAGCCTGGCTGACAGCCAGGATGATGTAGCAGACAGTCAGGAAGATGGGGCTGACAGCCAGGAAGATGTGGCAGTCAGTCAGGAAGATGGGGCAGAGAGCCAGGAAGAATTGGCAGACAGTTCAGGGGAGGGGGCTGGCAATTCGTCAGACATTTTATCTTGTCTTAGTTCATCTGCAGGACAATACATTAATTTACGCAACCGACAGGCCTTGCAAAGAAGGGATCACTTTAAGAAGCATGATAAGCACACCTGGGCTGGGTGTGGTTCCCTTAATGAGGGCTAACGGCATAAAATGGGAACGGGGCCAAGGCAAACTGTGGCTGATTATCTGGGTGGTTTGTGTGGCGTCGTTTGTTCCTGCTTTGAAGTTCCTGCTCTTGGATTTCAACTCAGCGTTGTGGGAGTTGAAAACTCTGGGACAAGCTGCTGCTTTTGTGCTGTGAATATTCAGAGACTCTTGGAATATTTATGCTCTGTGATTTTTGTATTTGTTGGCTTTTCACTGAACTTTGTAGCTGACTGAATTTTCAATGAATCCTATGTATTACTCCTGAAAGTAAGGACCCTTTGCTTTAGACTTTTTTCTTTACTGTTTAATACAAGTTTGCTGACTAACTAAGCACGTGTGTATCTGACCTTCTTTCCTGGACCGTTAATCATTGCTTGAGGCCGGTCAGGCAGAACAGAATAATCATCCAACCATCAGACACACAGCATTCCAGTTTGGGGTGGTTTGTTTTGGCTTCTTCCTTCCTCTTCTCTGCTCCTATTTTTGGATTTTTGTGCTTTCCTGCCTGTTTGAAAAATACTATGGCTGAAATGATGGCAGAGATGCAGGCTATTTTTGAAGCTTTGCGTTCGGAGATCCATACTCTGACTCAAAGGGTGGGGTCATTGCAGGACCAAGTGAATGTGCTGACCCAGCAGGCGGCCCCACCTCAGGTGCCTCCTGTGGCTCCTCCTCCAGTGCCTCTCCTGAGGAGGAAATGTTTTGTGGCCATGCCCGAAACGTTTTGGGGCGATCGGAGACTGTTCCCGGCTTTCCTCAGCCAGGTACAATTATTTATCAACGCCCAGAGGGTGCATTTTCCTGGCGAGGAGGACAAAGTGGCATTTTTGTGCAGCCTTTTGGCTGGTTCCGCTGCTTCGTGGGTGTCTCCTTTGTTGGACCAAGACGACCCTCTCCTGCAGCAGTATGACGTGTTCTGCGCACACCTGAGACGGCAGTTTGCGGATGCGGTGAGAGAACAGACAGCCACGAGAGTGCTCAAACAGCTGAGACAAGGCTCATGCCCCCTGGTGGAGTACCTCAGTGACTTTCGTACGCTAAGCCGAGAGCTGTTGTGGAACGAGGCTGCTTTGCTGGAGGCGTTCCAGGATGGCCTTTCTGAGACTATGCTCAATGAATTGGTGCACGAGGCCTTGCCAGGTACTTTGGCCGAGTTGGAACAGCACTGCTTGGCTATTGAGGCCAGGTTGTTGGCGCGGGAGGTTCGTCGGTCTGGACGGTCTTCTCCCCGTGTTTCTGGTGCCACGACGACGCCTGTTCCAAGGTGGGGCGGGGTCATCTGTGCCTGTCTCGACTCCCGTTCCTGCGCCTCGTCGTTTCCTGCCAGCGTCGCCGCCTCGCATGACAGAGCATGTTTCCGCTGGAGAGCCCATGGAGGTCAATTTCCGTCAGACTCCAGAGGAGAGGCTCGCTGTTGTGCCGCCGGACTGTGCTTCTATTGTGGGAGTTTGGGGCATTTCACCAATGTTTGTCCGAACGTACGGCGGAGGACTGTTGCTGCTGCTGTCCCGGTTTCTCCCAGCTCTCCTGCAGTCTCCCCGGGTACGGTTGGCCAGCATCCAGAGATGGCTACCTGTGGTCCTGTCCCTGGCCCAAGCCTCACAAGATTCTACGGCTCAGGACAATACATTAATTTACGCAACGGGAAGGGCCTTGCAAAGAAGGGATCGTTTAAGAAGCATGATAAGCACACCTGGGCTGAGTGTGGTTCCCTTAATGAGGGCTAATGGCATAAAATGGGAACGGGACCAAGGCAAACTGTGGCTGATTATCTGGGTGGTTTGTGTGGCGTCGTTTGTTCCTGCTTTGAAGTTCTTGCTCTTGGATTTAAAACTCAGCGTTGTGGGAGTTGAAAACTCTGGGACACACTGCTGCTTTTGTGCTGTGAATATTCAGAGACTCTTGGAATATTTATGCTCCGTGATTTTTGTATTTGTTGGCTTTTCACTGAACTTTGTAGCTGACTGAATTTTCAACGAATCCTATGTGTTACTCCTGAAAATAAGGACCCTTTCCTTTAGACTTTTTTCTTTACTGTTTAATACAAGTTTGCTGACTAACTAAGCACGTGTGTATTTGAACGTCTTTCCTGGACCATTAATCATTGCTTGAGGCCGATCAGGCATAACAGATGGGTAGGTGGATCTGCCCTCAATAATAAAATAAAACAGTTGAGATATGACCATTTTTGTGTTAGAAACCCTAATATTCAGGGAAACTGCCACCACAAGTCTTTCCTTTTTTTTCTCTTGGATGGGTAGGTGGATCTGCCCCCAGCAAGAAAATAAAGCTGTTGGGCTATGCCCCTTTCAGTGGTAGAAAGCCTAAGATTCAGGGGAACTGCCACCACAAGTATTTCCCTTTTTTTCTCTTGGATGGGTAGGTGGATTTGTCCACAGCAAGAAAATAAAACAGTTGAGATATGCCCCTTTCAGTGGTAGAAAGCCGGAATTTCAGGGAAACTGCCACCACAAGTCTTTCCCTTTTTTTCTGTTGGATGGGTAGGTGGATCTGCCCTCAGGAATAAAATTGCACAGTTGAGATATGCCCCTTTCAGTGGTAGAAAGCCCAAGATTCAGGGAAACTGCCCCCACAAGTCTTTCCCTTTTTTTCTCTTGGATGGGTAAGTGGATCCTCCCTCAGCAATAAAATTGCACAGTTGAGATATGCCCCTTTCAGTGGTAGAAAGCCCAAGATTCAGGGAAACTGCCCCCACAAGTCTTTCCCTTTTTTTCTCTTGGACGGGTAAGTGGATCCTCCCTCAGCAATAAAATTGCACATTTGAGATATGCCCCTTTCAGTGGAAGAAAGGCCAAAATTCAGGGAAACTGAATAGGTGGATCTGCCCTCAGCAAGAAAATAAAACAGTTGAGCTATGCCCCTTTCAGTGGCAGAAAGCCTATGATTCAGGGAAACTGCCACCACAAGTCTTTCCCTTTTTTTCTCTTGGATGGGTAGGTGGATCTGCCCTCAGTAACAAAATTGCACAGTTGAGATATGCCCCTTTCAGTGGTAGAAAGCCCAAGATTCAGGTAAACTGCCACCACAAGTCTTTCCCTTTTTTTCTCTTGGATGGGTAGGTGGATCTGCCCTCAGCATAAAAATTGCATAGTTGAGGTATGCCCCTTTCACTGGTAGAAACCCCAAGATTCAGGGAAACTGCCACTACAAGTCTTTCCCTTCTTTTCTCTTCGATGGGTAGGTGGATTAGCCCTCAGAAACAAAATAAAACAGTTGAGATATGCCCCTTTCACTGGTAGAAACCCCAAGATTCAGGGAAATTGCTACCTCAAGTCTTTCCCTTTTTTTCTCTTGGATGATTAGGTGGGTCTGCCCTCAGCAACAAAAAAACCCCCAATAGAGATAGGCCCCTTTCAGTGGTAGAAAGCCCAAGATTCAGGGAAACTGCCACTACAAGACTTTCTCTTTTTTTCTCTTGGATGGGTAGGTGGATCTGCCCTCAGCAACAAAATTGCACAGTTGAGATATGCCCCTTTCAGTGGTAGATTGGCCAACATTCAGGGAAACTGAATAGGTGGATCTGCCCTCAGCAAGAAAATAAAACAGTTGAGATATGCCCCTTCCAGTGGTAGAAAGTGTAGTGACCAAGTGGACAGCTGAAGCAGGTACAATGCAACTTTATTAACAGGAGCACAGAACGGTTCTTACCACAACTTGACAGGTTATTTATACTCGGAACCCGACTAAAGGAAATGTAACGCTTTTCCTGCCAAATAGCTCTCCCTACTGTTGCTAGGGACATAACACCCCTTTCCCCTAGGGGGCGCAGGCGTAATTTTCCAGATACGCCGGTCTACGTTTTACACGCTCTGAACGATGGGGTGACGAACTGTATGACGCAGTAAGGACAGGTGACTACACGTTGTCCTGAAGCCCACCCCGTGGGGCCTCACTGTCAGCGATAGGTAAGACCTTCTTGTCATCAGTTAGAGGAGAGCGATATAATTCTTTTGCCTGAACCGGCTCTGGTGGATTTTCCCTGCATGAGCCCAATATCGTTACTTGGGGTGGAACTGGGTCTGATTCATTCCCTTCTGGGCCATCCAGTTCAGCACTAAGAGGGCTATTAAGTAGCCTCTGCCTCTGGGCCTAATTCCGCATGTCGGGCCCTTAGCTGATCCACGTGGCAATGCCACTCCCTACCATCCTGCAATAGTATGGTATATGCGTGGGGGCCCCGTGTACGGGTGATAGTACCTGCGATCCAACGCGGGGACCCCATGAAATTCCGGGTGAACACTGGATCCCCAATCTGGAAAATACGAGCATTGGTCAACTGTAGCTCGGGGTTGGCATATAAAGGATGCAACTGGTCTAACACAATTCGTAACCTTTGCCCCATTAGTAGTTCTGACAGAGCCTTAGAAGTGGTGGCGCATGGAGTAGTGTGCTGTGCTAACAATAGCTCATCCAGTCGCTCTTGCAAGGTACCCTGAGTTATTCTGGCCAACATATCCTTGGTGCTGTGGACCATCCGTTCTGCCAACCCATTGCTGATGGGGTGCCAGGGGGCTATCTAACCCCCAACCCAGCCAGGTAAACCTCTAACCCCCCAGACGAAAATTGCGGACCGTTATCCAAAACTATAATGTCCGTGTACCCATGGGTCGCAAACATGGCTGATAAAACTCTGATAATCTCACTGGTCATGGTGGACTGCATTATTTTCACTTCCAACCACTTAGAGTACTCATCCACAACAATAAACAATGTTCTTCCTGCCACTGGCCCAGCGAGATCGATGTGCAACCGGGACCATGGCATATTGGGGTTCTCCCATTCCAGGGGTGAGGCGGCTGGAGGGGCTGCACGGGTCTGTTGACACGGATGGCAACTTGTGACCTTCCGTTCTATTGCCTTGTCTAACCCCGGCCACGAGATATAACCCCTAGCCAACGCTTTCATTCGCAGCACCCCGGGGTGGCCAATGTGCACCAACTCCAAAACCTTAGACTGTAATGACGCGGGGATCACGACTCTGGCTCCCCATAAAACGCAACCCCGTAAAACGGACAATTCTTTTCTGCGGACCCAATAAGGTAACAAGTTTGGGCTTAAGCAAGAAGGGGGCCACCCCCGCATAATCCAGGAGGTTACTACAGACAGGATTGGGTCCCTTGTCAATTCCAACATGATGGTGGCAGCTGATAACTTGATTGGGGATGCGTCGATGGCTAGAACTGTGGAAATGGGGGCTGGATCCGTTAAAATTATGGGCAGCGGGCAACGGCTGAGTGCATCAGCATGAGGAATACTCCTCCCAGGCTGATAACTCAATTCATATGAGTAATTCGCTAGAAACATAACCCAACGATTCATGCGAGGGGACAAAATCTCAGGGGTTTGATGGTTCCCGGCCAGAATTCCCAGTAGGCGTTGATGGTCTGTGACTAATTGGAAACTACGGCCGTACAGGTAATGGTGGAAAAGTTTAACTGCTGCCACCAATGCTAGAGCTTCCTTATCCAGCTGTCCGTAATTCCTTTCTGGATGGCCCAAGGTCCTTGAGTAGAAGGCGATAGGGGCTTCCTTCCCCAAGGGCAACAGATGGCTAAGTACAGCGCCGATGCCATAGGGGGAGGCATCACAGGTCAAGGTGAGTGGCAATTCTGGGATGTACTGAATGAGGACATCATGGGACACCAACAAATCTTTGATGGCGATAAAAGCACCCGCCTCGAGCTTCCCCCACCGCCAAGGAACCCCTTTAGTTAGCAGTCTATGAAGAGGCTCCACGATGGAAGCCTTGTGGGGCAGGAACATCGCATAGAAGTTTAAAAGACCCAAGAATGACTACAATTCTGCTTTCTACCTTGGTTCGGGGGCTTCGGTAATCGCCTGTACCTTAGCTGGGGTAGGGTGGATTCCCTGACCATCAATTAGAAACCCCAGGAACTCCACACTCTGTGAGGTAAAGGTACATTTCTCGGTTTTCACCCTTAACCCCACTTCTTGGAATTTACTCAGGACAACCCGTACCCGCTGTAACAACTCAGGGCGGGATGATGCAGCAATGATGACGTCATCGAAATATGGTAAAGTCCCTGGAATTCCATACAATAACCGCTCCATGAGCCCTTGGAATATTCTGGGGGCGGAGCTAATTCCGAATTGTAATCGTGTGCAACGAAATGCCCCCCAGTGAGTGATGATGGTTTGTAGATCTGCTGTCTCAAGGTCCACGGCCAACTGCTGATATGCCCTGGACAGGTCAATTTTTGCAAAAAACCTTGCCCCCCTCCAATGAGTGTAACAAGTGTGCCACCATGGGTACCGGATACGAGTGGTGTGCAAGTGTCCTATTAACAGTACATTTATAGTCCCCACATAATCGTGCTGACCCGTCAGATTTTATGGCCATGACCAAAGGTGTTTCCCACTTGGCTTGGTCCACCAGTTCCAATATTCCTAAGCTGATCAGCCGATCAAGTTCAGTGTCCACTTTACCCTTAATAGCTAATGGAACATGGCGTGGCTTCAGACGCACAGGTGGGACCAAGGGGTCAACAGCCAGTAAAACTGGGGTACCTGTATACTTCCCCAAGGTACCATCAAAAACTGAAGGGAACTCCTGGGCTAACTGCTGGGACATAAAATTATCAGTGACAACATTTACGCCCATAATGGTAAACCCCAACGCTGAGAACCAGTCCAGGCCTACCAAGCTTGTTAATTATAAGGGGCAACCGCTACTATTATAAGGGGCAACCGCCCACGAAAAGACTTGTATTGAACCGGAAAGTAACCTTTTCCCACAGTAGGGATCAACCGTCCTTGGTAGTCCTTCAAAAACAGTGGACACAGCCCTAAACGATTTTTTGACACACGGGGAAAAAGTTGTTTTATGGTGCTCCAGGACATCAGAGAAACCGACGGTCCCGTGTTGATCTCCATTGGGCACAAAGAACCCCCCACTCGCACGAACGCTGTGATCTTTGTAGCAGGGGACAACTCCCTCTGCAGCTTCGACACTGGCAAGGTATGATGATCAGTGATTGGCGGGACGACTGACGAATCCCTGATGGTGTTGCAGAACTCTCGTGACGAATCCCTGATGGTGTGGCAGAACTCTCGATGACCGGTCGACTCCCTTTGCCACCCCCTCTGCTGCGGAGGACACGATTCCCGACCAGGAAATGACTGAAAATTGGACGAATTCCTCCGGGAACGGCACACTCGAGCAATATGCCCTTGCCTGCCGTAGCGGCGACAATAAGCATTCCGGAACCCACAACCGAACCAGGGGTGGTCACCGCCACAACCCCCGCAAGCAATGCGCGAACCTCCGGCGGCGCGGGGCTCTCCCTGTGGTAATTGCCTAGTTTTTGTTAAACTGGCCAATCTGTTCACTTCTTCCTCCTGCTTTAAACTGGTCTTGATGTCCACTGGTAATGCAGGTGACGCGACTGTGCTGTGCATGGCAGTCATGGCGGGCAGTAACTCCATGTCAGCCAAAGATTGAGTGGACATTTCCACAGTCTGTGCCTCCTTTAATGCAGCCGAAAATGTTAAATCTGTCATGGTCAATAGACGGCGTCGCAGGCGGGTGTCTCTGACCCCATAAACTAACCGATCGAGCAGATAATCATCTAAATCCTGAAATTCACAAGATTTAGCCACACGACGGAGGGCTGCCACATACTGATTAATTGTCTCTCCCTCTGCCTAGTTCCGATGATAGAACAGATAATGCCTAGCGCTTCGAGAAGGCGGGGGGGGCATAATGATTTTGGAACGTTGTGAGGAATTCACCCCAGGGAACATCCTGGATAGAACGTGGAGCAAAAAGGGAGAGGGAGGTTTCCAGCATCTCAGTCCCGCAAAAACTTAAAAAATATGCACGTTTCCTATCATCTGAAAGGTCTTTATAGTCATTAGAAATGAGGAAACACTCAAAATGAGCAAGATAAGCCTCCCACGATTCCCCCTGCGGGTTGAAGGGGGGAAAAACTATCTGCATGGACATTGTTAATTATCCCGGCGTTGTTTACAGGAATGCGGTGCCGGTCGAGCGTCTGGGTGTGGATTACCTCGTCGCCAGTGTAGTGACCAAGCGGACAGCTGAAGCAGGTACAATGCAACTTTATTAACAGGAACACAGAACGGCTTTTACCACAACTTGACAGGTTATTTATACTCGGAACCCGACCAATGGGAAAGTATCACTGTTCCCACCAAATAGCTCCCCCTACTGTTGCTAGGGACATAACAGAAAGGCCAAGATTCGGGGAAACTGAATAGTGGATCTGCCCTCAGCAAGAAAATAAAACAGTTGAGATATGCCCCTTTCAGTGGTAGAAAGCACAAGATTCAGGGAAACTGCCATTACAAGTCTTTTCCTTTTCTTCCTCTTGGATGGGTAGGTGGATCTGCCCTCAGCAACAAAATTGCACAGTTGAGATATGCCCCTTTCAGTGGTAGAAAGCCTAAGATTCAGGGAAACAGCCACTACAAGTCTTTCCCTTTTTTTCTCTTGGATGGGTAGGTGGATTTGCCCACAGCAAGAAAATAAAACAGTTGAGATATGTCCCTTTCAGTGGTAGAAAACCAGAATTTCATGGAAACTGCCACGTCAGGTCTTTCCCTTTTTTTTCTCTTGGATGGGCAGGTGGATCTGCCCTCAGCAACAAAATTGCACAGTTGAGATATGCCCCTTTCAGTAGTAGAAAGCCTAAGATTCAGGGAAACTGCCACCTCAAGTCTTTCCCTTTTTTCTCTCTTGGATGGATAGGTGGGTTTGCCCTCAGCAAAAAAATAAAACAATTGAGATAGCCCCTTTCAGTGGTAGAAAGCCAGAATTTCAGGGAAACTGCCACCACAAGTCTTTCCCTTTTTTTCACTTGGATGGGTAGGTGGATCTGCCCTCAGCAATAAAACAAAACAGTTGAGATATTGCCCTTTCAGTGGTAGAAAACCCAAGATGCATATTAACTGCCCCCCAGAAAATTTGCCCCTTTTTTTTTCTTGGGTGTCTATATAATCTGACCTTTGAAAGACAATGGCACAGTTGAGATATGTCCCTTCCAGTGGCAGCAGCCACAAGATGCAGCCTCGATGTGCCCTTAGAAATGTGCCTAACCTATCTCTCCCTTTCAGCAGCAGCAACAGCACTGTCCCTAACTAACGCGGAACTCTTTTAATGGCGCTGGACTGCTTGGTCCTGCTTTTTATACAGTTAGGGTCAGGTGTCCATCCAGGCCAATCACAGCCATACGTCTGGTTGGCCAATTATTGGTCAGCAGGACACATGGCCAATCACAGCCGGTCCTTGCGTTTCCTGCCCAGATACAGCATGGCTTTGATTTACAACAAGGTTGTTGATTGGCATATCGCAGAGTTCGTTCAAACGCCGAACCTGAACACAGACTTTTTAAAAAGTCTGGGTTTGGGTTCGGTATGCCGAACACCGCAAAATTCTGCATGGACCTGAATTATGCAAATTCGGTTTGCCCAACACAACTGAAGAGTTTTCCATTTTCCCAAATCTATCTCAATCTGTTTTTTAACTTTTATATAATTATCTTCCTTTAGTGTTGAACATCTTGCTGATACCTAGATCCCCAAATATCTTACCTTTTTTACCCTCTATATATTCAAAAGGATTTTTATTCCACTTTTTGATTCTTTGTCATGTTCTTTATAATCAAATTTCTCTTATCTTTATTAATTTTAAGTCCTGCACTTCTGCATAAGCCTCTATTTGAGATAAAAGTTTTATACCTGATAGAAGTAGATCTTCAAGTATAATAACTAAATCATTGGCAAATGCTTGTAACTTATATTCTTCATCTCGTATTTTAAATCCTGTAATTTCTTTATTCGTTCTTATAATTCTATTTCACTTCTAATGTCAAAATAAAAAGCGGTGCCTCATTCCTTTAGTAATATTGACCTTATCAGTCATTTATCCATGCTTCTTTGTGAGTTTCTAGTATTTTAGGTAAATTTGCTTTTTCCAAGTACTGACATATCTTCTTATCATCAATTATCTCTTGTTTGTATAATTCTTTATAGTATCTCCATACTATTTCTTTCTTTTCCTCTTCCTTATATTGCAATTGTCCTTTCTCATATTCTAATGGTTTTATCGATTTTCTTCTTTACCTTTCCTCATTTTGTAGGTCTTGATTTATTCGCATGTTCAAAGAAATTTTGTCTTGCTACTTTAATATTATTGGATACTTCCTCATTTTCTATTAAATTTAATTTATGTTTCATTAAATCTAACATTTCCTGAACTTTTGAATCCTGTGGAAATAATTGTAACTGTAGTTCCAATTTTCTATGTGTCATCTCAAGGTCTCTTTT
The DNA here is from genome assembly GCF_031021105.1 of Erythrolamprus reginae. Lineage (NCBI taxonomy): Eukaryota > Metazoa > Chordata > Lepidosauria > Squamata > Dipsadidae > Erythrolamprus > Erythrolamprus reginae. The sequence continues at coordinate 75,605,456 of NC_091953.1, forward strand.
GTAACCAATATTTTGTCTAGCCCTCTTATTCAAATATGTTGATACCAACACTCTAAAATAAGCTTTAGATGTATCCCAAAGTATTTTCAGTGTTGTATCCTCCTTTTTATTTTCTTGAACAAAGAACACTTGTAAAAGCTCATATTGAGATTTACAAAGTGGTGATCAGGTCGACAAGGCGTGCATACAATGTTGGCCTGATTGCGTATGCGGAATCCTGCCCAGCCACCCTGTTCAGGGTGACTCGCTCCCTTCTTAAGCAGGGGGGAGTTGGGGAGCCCTTGCAGGGTAGTGCCAAGGCTTTCAATCAGTTTTTCGCAGACAAAATCGCTCGGATTCGGACTGATCTTGACTCCAATTGGAGTGCAGAGTCGGCTGACAATGAGTCAGTTGAGGTGACAGGAGCCCGTCTTAGTCCATCTGTTTGGAGCAAGTTTGACCTGGTAACACCTGATGAAGTGGACAAGGCCATTGGAGCTGTGAGTTCCGCCACCTGTTTGCTGGACTCGTGTCCCTCCTGGCTGGTTTTGGCCAGCAGGGAGGTGACACGGAGCTGGGTCCAGGAGATTACCAATGCTTCTCTGAGGAAGGGGTCCTTTCCAGCTCCATACAAGGAGGCACTTGTGCGCCCCCTCCTCAAGAAGCCATATTCAACAACTACTGGACCCAGCCATATTCAACAACTACTGTCCTGTCTCCAACCTTCCCTTTATGGGGAAGGTTGTTGAGAAGGTGGTGGTGCTCCAACTCCAGCGGTCCTTGGAAGAAGCCGATTATCTAGGCCCTCGGTAGTCAGGATTCAGACCCGGCTACAGCATGGAAACTGCTTTGGTCGCGCTGATGGATGATCTCTGGCGGGCCCAGGACAGGGGTTTATCCTTGACCTCTCAGCGGCTTTTGATACCATCGATCATGGTATCCTTCTGCGCCGACTGGAGGGGTTGGGAGTGGGAGGCACCGTTTTACGGTGGTTCTCCTCCTACCTCTCTGGTCAGTCGCAGTCGGTGTTAGTGGGGGGTTAGTGGTCGACTGCTAGGTCCCTACCTTGTGGGGTTCCTCAGGGGTCGGTCCTCTCCCCTCTGCTATTCAATATCTACATGAAACGGTTGGGTGAGATCATCCAAGGGCATGGGGTGAGTTACCATCAGTACGCTGATGATACTCAGCTGTACATCTCCACCCCATGTCCACTCAGCAGAGCAGTGGAAGTGATGTGCTGGTGTCTGGAGGCTGTCAGGGTCTGGATGGGTGCCAACAGGCTCAGACTCAATCCAAACAAGACGGAGTGGCTGTGGGTACTCCCTCCCAAGGACACTTCCATCTGTCCGTCCATCACCCTGGGGGGGAATTATTGACACCCCTCAGAGAGGGTCCACAACTTGGGCATCATCCTCGATCCACAGCTGGCATCTTTCAGCTGTGGCGAGGGGGACGTATGCCCGGGTCCGCCTGGTGCACCAGTTGCAGCCCTATCTGGACCAGGAGTCACTGCTCATGGTCACTCATGCCCTTATCACCTCAAGGTTCAACTACTGCAATGCTCTCTACATGAGGCTACCCTTGAAGAATGTTTGGAAACTTCAGCTTGTCCAAAATGCAGCTGCACTAGCAGTCTTGGGCCTTCCAAGAAATGCCCATATCTCACCATCACTCCGTGGACTGCATTGGCTACCAATTTGTTTCTGGACACAATTCAAAGTGTTGGTTATGACCTATAAAGCCCTACATGGCATAAGACCAGATTATCTCTGAGACCGCCTTCTACCGCACGAATCCCAGCGACCGGTGAGGTCCCACAGAGTTGGTCTCCTTAGATTAGATTAGATTAGATTTATTGGATTTAGGGTCCCATCGACCAAACAATGTCGGCTGGCGGGACCTAGGGGAAGAGCCTTCTCTGTGGGGGTCCCGCCCCTCTGGAATCAGCTCCCCCCAGATATTTGTACTGCCCCCACCCTCCTTGCCTTCCGAAAAAGTTTAAAAACTCATCTTTGCCGCCAGGCCTGGGGTTCCTTAGACCTTCCCCCTGACCGATGAATGCTTAGTTTGACTGCTGAATGAATGATATTGATAGCTTTTAATTAGAATTTTAAGATTGTTTTTTTAAGGTATAATTGGATTGTTATTATTGTTTCCTGTTTTTTCTGTACATGCTGTGAGCCGCCCCGAGTCCTTGGAGAGGGGCGGCATATAAATCCAATTAAATAAATAAATAAATAAATAAATAAATAAATAAATGCCATTTCCTTTTTTATGAATAATTCAAAATCTTTTTCTTGTAATATTTTTTGTTTTAAAATCCATCGTGCCTTTTCATTTTACCTTTCCACTTAATAGTCATATTTTGTGATCTGCCCAAACATTTGTTTCAGTATTAACTTTTTGCACTCAATTTATCAAATTTAATGTAGTCCATATCATATCAATTCTTGATCAAGATCTATGTCTAAAATAATAAAACGTATATTGTTTCTCTCTTAAACGTATCTCTCTCCATATATTAATCAAATTCCACTAATCTACCATATTAAAAATGGACTTAGGGAGAATTTTCCTTTTTCCTTTTTTTCCTTACTAGTCTTATAGTCTAAATCTATTTTAACTATCACATTGAAATCTCCCATTAAGCAAATATTCTCATAGTCTTACTCATTGATTTTTTATGTAATTTTATGTAGAATGCTTCCTGATTATCATTTGGATCATATATTGTTATCAACAATATTTTTTGATTATTCATCTTTATCTCCACCATTAATATTCTACCTTCTTCATCAGAATATATACATTTTGATTCTATTTTGTTCTGTATGTACAAAGCCGCTCCTCTCTTACTCTAATCTGATAATGTCACCATAAAGTTCTCCAAGGAATTTATTTTCAAAAAAATTCTTATGTTGTTTTAAATATATACTTCCTGTAGGCAAATTATACCCCTGTTTAATTTTTAAGTCTATTAAATATTTTGTTTCTCTTATTTAGTGAGTTTAGTCCATTAACATTTATTGAAATCCATTTAATTTCATCATCCATCTTTTGTTCTATATACTTTTCCTATGTTAAGTCTTTTTCCTTTCTGTTGCTGATCTTGTCATTACCCTTTCTCTCTGTTCTTTACTCTCTGTCGACAGTAATGGTCTCTCCCTTTCATCTGCAACTGACTGCAACTCTTTTCCTGATGATGCCACATCCAATCCCCTTGTCACCTCACTCAGTAGGTACTCTTTACTGAATTCTTTTCATCCTACTTCTGTGTGCCTATTCCTTTTCTTTATCTCTCAGTTGTAACTCTTTTATTCCTTCTTCTGTTTGTACAAAATTCTGTCTGTAAAATATTTGTGCCTTGTTCATTGTATCAAGTCTGTATCTTTTCCCTTGCCAAACGAGAAAAGTGCCTTCTGGAACCAACCATTGAAAATTTGCTCCTCTCTCATTAAGCTTTCTTGTCAAAATTGATACTCTCTTCTTAAACCTCTCACCTTTTTTGGTACTTGTTTTAAAACAATAATTTTTTTCCTCTATATTTAAGAGTAGTGGTTCTCAATTTTTGAAGCAATTGGATTCTACATGTCTTTTTGGTAAATCTTACATGGACTTTTGGTAAATTGTGCTTCAAGGAATATCTAGTATTTACATGATAAACTTCATCAATATCAATAGAATAGATTAGAATTACATTTCTGTTCTGTCTGGCCAGCCCAATTACTAGGAATTATTCCTAGTAATTGGGCTGGCCAGACAGAACAGAAATGTAATTCTAATCTATTCTATTTGGGTGTGTCAAAGTCTCTATTATCTGTTGTGGTTGGCTCTGAGCCAGCTCCTGCAGCAGGGAATTTGGATGTTGATTTAGGGGAATCCTCCGATTATCAGAGACCTGTTTTATTGCCAGCAGAATCAGACAGTGAAGTTGACTCACAGCCAGGGACAGACAGTGGGGGAGAGGAATCAGATGGGGAGATGGGTGCAGCCAGCCCACCAGTCAGTGCTCCAATTAGTGAGTCATCAGAATCAGAGGAGGACCCACTTGTGGATGCCTGAGTGCACAGGCTTATGGCAAGAAGGGATCAGTTGTGCAGGCATCTCAGAAGATAAGTGAGCACACCTGTTCAAGGGGTAATTATGTTAATGTTTTTTGTGATAAATCACGGGCATTGGGAAGTGTGAGCTGTGGGCGTTTATCCGTTTTAGAAAGAGACTTCTGAAAGAACATTGCTATAGCTTGTATTATTCAAGACTTCTACTGAAGTTTGGGACACTTCATAAAGAACTCTTGAGGACTGTTGGGCATGGGCGGCTTTGGAGATTTACAGCCATCTTATCTGATCTTTTGTTTTGCCATGCTGCCACATTCAAGGACTGTTTCGGGTTAGAGTAATTTGACTCCTCTCAGAGCTTGATAAACTTACTTTAATTTCTTTGTGACTCTGTGTGTGTTTGAAATTCATTCCAAACTCACTGGGGGCTAATTACCAGGGGCCTAGCATAACAGAATAAACACCCACACATCAAACACACACTGACCAAGTTTCGTGGGCTCTTCCTGTTTGTTTTTTCCTGTGTTTGTTTGGATGGCTGAAAGCATGGCAGAGGTTCAGGCCGTATTTGAGGCTTTACATCAGGAAATTCAGGCCCTGATGCAGATGATGGCTGACCTTCAGAATCAGATGATGCAATTAACTCAGCAGCTAGCCCCGCTGGTTCAGCAGCTTGTTCAAGCTCCACTGCCTATGCCATGTAGGAAGTGCTTTGTGGCTGTGTCAGAGAGGTTTTTGGGAGACCACTGTCAGTTTCCTGCCTTCCTCAGCCAGGTCAGCTGTTTATAAATGCACAGCTTGGGCATTTTCCCATGGATGCAGAAGAAGAATGGATGCATGGAGAAGGTGGCTTTCCTTTGCAGCTTGCCAGCCAGCCCAGCTGCAGTGTGGGTGTTACCATTGCTGGACAGCAATGATCCGCTGCTGCAGGACTATGCTGCATTTTGTAATCAGCTGTGGTGGCAGTATGTGGAGCCGGTGTGGGAGTAGATGGCCACGAGGGCGTTGAAACAGCTTAAGCAAGGCTCACGCCCACTGGCCAAGTATATAAGTGACTTCCGCGGCCTCAGTGCTCAGGTGCAATGGAACAAAGCCTTGTTGTTGGAGGGCTTCCAGGATAGCTTGTCTGAGGCCATGTTGGACACGTTAGTTCATAAGACCCTGCTTTGCACTCTGGATGGACTGGAGCAGCACTGTTTGGACATTGAAGCCAGGTTGCTGTCCCGAGAGGTGCGTCGGGCCGCACAGACCTCCCCCATGTTTTTGGGGCTGTACTTGTGCCTGCTGCATATTCCTGTGCCCCAATGTTTTGTGCCAGCCCTGCCTCCATGTCCAACAGATTGCTCAGTTCCAGAGGCTCATGAGGAACTGATGGACTTGAGCTTAGCCAGATCCTATGTGACCACTATGGAAAGGGCTCATTGGCGCAGGTGGGGACAAGTCATTTTGCTAATTCCTGTCCTCACAAGCGGCAGAGCACAGCAGCTGCCACCATCCTGACTACCCCAGTGCTGGCTCCCGATCCTGCACCACCTGTTCCGACCACAGCTCCTGCCTCACCAGCGCTGGCTCCCATGATTGTTGCAGCTCAGCCAGAGCCACTGTTGGGAAATGAAAGGAGCCCAGCCTGGTGGCAATGCTAGAGCAGGCCGGTATTCAGCCCCCTTTGGACTCTTTGGCTAACGACCCCGGCTCATACTGTCACTTAACTCTTGAAGTACAACTCCTCGTAAAACGATGTACTTGGTATCTCACAGATCATGGCCCTCATGGATTCGGGGGCCACCACAAACTTTTTGGATGAGGCCTTTGCTCAGTTACATTCTGTGCCATTGTGTCCTGTTAATCCACCTTTAACAGTTAAGAGCATTGATGGGCGAGTTCTGCTTTCTGGACCCATCTGGTTCCAGACCCTGCTGATGCCTATGGCCATTGGGACTCACGAGGAGGCCTTCCAGTTCTATGTCACCCGAGGCCTCCATTTTCCAGTGGTTCTGGGATTGTCTTGGCTATGAGTGCACAATCCTCACATGGAGTGGTCCCAGAATGTTGTTTCATTCCCAAGTCTGCAGTGTATGGACCATCACTGTCATGTTAGCGCCACTCAGGGGTCTGGGGTTACCTTACCAGACTTCCTCACAGAGTTCACCAATGTCTTTGATGAGAAGGAGATGGATCAGCTGCCACCACATAGGCCGTATGACTGCACCACTGAACTCTTTCCTGATGCCAAGCTTCCTGCTGGTAGGCTGTATTCCATGTCTGAGCCCAAGCTAGTGGCCCCAAGGACTTCATTGAAAAGAACCTACCTATAGGGTTCATCCGGCCTTCGACCTCGCCCCTCTCTGCACTGGTCTTATTTGCGAAGAAAAAGACGGGATTTGTGACTGTGTTGTGATTACCGATGACTTAATGCCATCACTGTGTGCAACTGGTACCCATTGCTGTTGATCCCGGAGCTAATGGAGTGTCTGTGATCCACCAAGGTTTTTTCCAAAATAGATTTAAGAAGCATATACAATTTGGTGCGGATACGATCGAGGGGATGATTGGAAAACAGCGTTCGGCACCCAGTATGGGCACTTTGAGTACACAGTCATGGCCTTCAGTCTCACCAATGCCCCGGCGGTCTTCCAGCATCTGATGAATGACATTTTTCACGATATGTTAGATCATTTTGTTGTTATTTATCTTGATGACATTCTGATATATTCTCTGTTGTGTATATTCCCTTGCAGCTTGAGGAATGTTCACATTCGGGGGATGAGTGGGATTTAGGGATCATAAATTTCCCTGTTCTACCAACAGTTAGCAATGTTAGTGAAGACCACGGAACTAACAACATACACATGAGTTCAGGTGATTCAAATGGAGGAGATAATAGATGGAGGGATGCTCATTTCAGACGCTTTCAGAGACGGTTGGAAGAAAGAGGGAGGAGATATTAGAGAGTAATTAATTAATCAATTACCTCACATCCGGGTGTAAAACGGAAGAGAAGCTAGATTCGTTCAATCTTGCAATCTAAAGATGGTCGCGTCCAGGACTTGCTCTGGAGCATAAGCTATCATGTGTGATTTATTACTTGCTTTTTTATGACTCCTGGCTAGCCCTGATTAGCCCATAAATTTTAGAATGACTTGTGGAATGTTTTTTATGTTACTGCCAAGCTTATCTACTTAATTGCTGAGATAAAGATGAGGAGAGAAGAAAACTGCGTGCAAAGTTGATGTGTTAAAAGGAGAAATAAAGAGGATATGTTTTACAATGAGATGCATTGAGAAATCATTTATTCCAAGTATTATCTCTATGAGCTTGAAGTCAGAACAGTATTGAACGAATTCCACAAAAGAAAACAAACCAACTGGCTCAGGATGGCCAACTTAACAAATGAATTTATTGCTTTAATGCAAACCGTCACTGCCTTACAGGCCCAGATTATAACCTTGCAGCAAACTCAAGCTGCAGCAGCCGCCCCGGAACAGCTACAGATCATAGTTCAACCAAGATCAAAGATTTATTTAGCTAAGCTATCAGTTTTTACTGGGGCAAGAGATCAAGTCACCCCATTTCTTCATTAGTGTGTAAATTTTTTCAACTCTTCTCCAGAGGATGTTGCTAGATCATGAAAGTTTCTTTTATTATAAACCTGTACAAAGGTGCTGCATTCTAGTGGGCATCACCTTTCCTAGCATGTCAGGACCCAATGCTGCAAAATTATACTGCTTTTCGCCAGAGATTTGAACAAGAACCTGAAGATCTCATGCGCATACAAAACATATTGTTCAGTTGCGCCAATTACACATGGGCAGCAAGACCATCTCTGAGTATATCTCTGACTTTCAGAAACTAGTCACATCCCTGAATTGAGATGAGGGAGCCCTTATGGAACTGTTCCAGGATGGCCTGACCCCCAAGTTTGTGAACGAGCTGATGCACCAACCAACTTCTAACACACTAAATGAACTCTACCAGACCTGTTTGACCATCAAGACTAAATTGTTATCTGCCCAGAACTGTGTCACCAGATATGAAAGCCAGTTTGGGGAGAAACCCAGACCACTGCCAGCTCCATGCCAAAGATTTCAAAACAACGGTTTTAACCCAGTGCCAAGACGCCCCTTCCAGATGCCAGCAGACATGGGAAACCAACCAGCTGCCATCGCTTGAGAGGAACTAATGGATCTAGGTACGGCCAGACCTCACCTGAGTGAAGCCAAGAAAGCCAGACGTCAAGTGGAAGGCCTCTGCATGTATTGTGGAGAAGCTGGACACCTTCAACCTGCTTGCCCTCAGAAAAGATGCGGTTATCCTGTTCCTACTCCAGTCTCAAAGAGCGGGCCCATGTTCCAGGTTCAAGCTACCTTGCTGGGAAATGACCAGAGACCAGCCTAAAAGAAACGTTAGGCCGGGCAGGCACCAAACTGAATTCCAATGTTATGGCAGATGAACTGAGACCTTCTAGACACCTGACCTTAGCCACTGAGGTAAAGTTAAAAAACCCACTCAAAACCCTTCCTGTTACTGCCTTAGTAGATTCCTGAGCTATTACCAACTTTATGGATGAGACCTTTGCTTGTTTTCACGCCATACCGTTGTGCCCAGTCACACCTCCTATTCTTGTCAAAACCATCAATGGCCGCGTTCTCTTGTCCAGACCAATCACATTTCAAACCCAACCAATCACCTTAACCATCACGCACCACAAAGAACCTATTCAATTTTATGTCACCAAAGGTCTCCACTTTCCTATAGTACTTGGCTAAGCATGGCTCAGAACCCACGATCCCTACATCGTGTGGTCCCAAATTTGTATTTATTTTCCTAGTCTACAATGTGTAGACCACATCCGTTCACCTTTTACCACTCCACTCCCAGCCCAGCTTGCCAGCTCTCTCTCACCAGACATTTCAGACCTTGCTGACATTTTCAACAAAAAAGAAACAGACCAACTACCCCCCACCGATCTTATGACTGTGCCATTGATCTTTTACCCAATGCCAAACTTGCGGGGGGATGCCTCTATTCAATGTCTCAACCTGAATTGGCCGCCTTACAAGACAAGAACCTGGCCAGAGGCTTCATCTGACCCTCCTGTTCACACTCTCTGCTCTAGTACTTTTTGTCAAAAAGAAGACTGGAGACCTAAGACTCTGCTGTGATTATCATAAACTCAATTCCATTACCATTTGTAACCGCTATCTCCAAACGCATGGAGCGCCTTCGCACAGCAACCATCTTCACCAAAATCAATTTGCGAGGTGCTTACAACCTCATTTGCATTTGTGAAGGCGACCAATGGAAGACCATCTTTGGCAACTGCTATGGACACTTTGAATTCACCGTCATGCCTTTTGGACTCAGCAATGCGCCAGCAGTATTTTAACATTTCATGAATGATATTTTCAAGGACTTTATTGACCACCTCGATAACATTTTGATATACTCTCCTTCTAAAGAAACCCACCTACACCACTTATGACAAGTTCTCCAGCACCTACGACAACATCACCATTATGCCAAGTTAGAAAAATGGCAATTTTTACAAACTTCCATTGACTTCTTAGGACATGTCATTTCCTCCCAAGGCATCACCATGGACACCAGAAAATTCGATCCATTGCAAACTTGGCAACCTCCAGCTCGAGCCAAAGATGTCCAATGATTTTTGGGATTAGCCAATTTCTACCGAACCTTAATTCCCAACTTCACCACCTTAACAACGCCCCTCACCCATCTTCTCCAGAAAGGAGTTCCATTCCAATGGGACAATACAGAGCAACAAGCTTTTCTCAACCTCAAAAAAGCTTTCATGCAAGAACCTATTCTCCAATACCCTGATCCCACTCGTCCGTTTATCATAGAAGCTGATGCCTCCAATGTTGGAGTGGGGGCTGTACTTCTTCAACAACGCCAGAATGGTGGATCTTTATTTCCCTGTGCCTATTATTTCAGAAAATTAAAACCTGCTAAATGCAACTATACCATTTGGGAAAAAGAACTTTTAGCCATTAAGACTGCTTTTGAGACCTGGCGACATCACCTGGAAGTTGTGGCCCTATCTGGACCGGGACTCATTGCTCACAGTCACTCATGCCCTCATCACCTCGAGGTTCGACTACTGTAACGCTCTCTACAAGGGGCTACCTTTGAAAAGTGTTCGTGCAGATCGTGCAAAACTTCAGATCGTGCAGAATGCAGCTGCGAGAGCAGTCATGGGCTTACCTAGGTATGCCCATGTTTCGCCATCACTCCGCAGTCTGCATTGGTTGCCGATCAATTTCCGGTCACAATTCAAAGTGTTGGTTATGACCTTTAAAGCCCTTCATGGCATTGGACCAGAATACCTCCGAGACCGCCTCCTGCCGCACGAATCCCAGCGACCGATTAGGTCCCACAGAGTGGGCCTTCTCCGGGTCCCGTCAACTAAACAATGTCGGTTGGCGGGCCCCAGGGGAAGAGCCTTCTCTGTGGCGGCCCCAACTCTCTGGAACCAACTCCCCCCAGAGATTAGAACTGCCCCTACTCTCCCTGCCTTCCGTAAAGTTCTTAAAACCCACCTCTGTCGTCAGGCATGGGGGAACTGAAACATCTCCCCCGGGCATGTACAATTTATGTATGGTATGTTTGTGTGTGTGCTTGTTAGTATATTGGGGTTCTTTTTAAACTTTTTTAAATATTTAAATTTATTTGGATTTGTTACGATTTGTTTATGCCTTGTTGTGAGCCGCCCCGAGTCCGTGGAGAGGGGCGGCATACAAATCTAAATAATAAATAAATAATAAATAAATAAAGGAGCCCGTCACCAAGTACAAGTCAGAACCAACCACAAAACTTGGAATTTCTCCAACCTGCCAGGAAGTTGAGCCAGAGACAGATCCAATGGTCCTTTTTTTTTTGCCACATTCGACTTCCACATTACCTACATTTCCAAGTGGGATAACAAACAAGCCGGTGCCTTGTCTCGGAAACCTGAATACACCCAAACCCAAGATCCTTCACCGCTTTATACCATTCTATCTCTTGTGTCGATCACAGCCGACCATGATACAGTAGAGTAGATCTTCAAGAACAAATTCGGGAAGCGCAATGCCAGGACCCCTTTGTTGACCAAAGAAAGCAAGAACTAGAACCTGATTCTCCATGGACCATCTCTGATGACTTGCTACACTACCGTGACCTGCTCTATGTTCCAGCAGGTTCACTCCGAGGTCTCATCCTCAACCAGTGCCACGATAACCCAGCAGCCGGCCAATTATTCAATACAATGCAACATTGCCTTTTACTTTAACCTGAGATGCCTCCCCCTACAGGGTCAGTTCCATCCTTAATCATGTATTTCTGGATGGAACTGAGGCCCCTATAGCTTTCTTTTCAAGAACTCTGTCCCCTGCAGAGAGGAACAATAGCCAGATAGACAAAGAGGCATTAGTGGCTGTGGCAGGAGTAAAACAATTTCACAATTATCTGTATGGGTGATCATTCAAACTCATTACTGACCATAAACCTTTATTAGAGCTATTAGCTGAAAACAAAGCCACACCTGCCTTTATGTCCCCAAGGATGACTGGGTGGGCAATCTTTCTCTCTGGCTACAATTATACTTTAAAACACCAGGGGTGTGAAGGAAACCAGTCATGCATATGCATTAAGTCATTGCCCAGAACCTGAAATACTTAATGACCCTGCATCGGCAGCAGACATATTATTAATAGATTTGTCACAGTGTAACAGCTGAGGAAATAGCTAGGGAAACACAAAAGGACAAGACACTTCACACAATAAGATATTACATAGTCAAGGGTTGGACAGATGTGAATTAGCAGAAGAACCCAAGACCTTTAAAAACAAGCAAATGCAACTTTCTGTAGTAAAAGGGTGCATCCTGTGAGGAGATAGAGTAGTTATTCCAATGAGCCTCAGGAAAAAGTGATGGTAGCACAGCACAAGGGGCACCCTGGCATAGAGTGCATGAAAGGGCTAGCTAGGAGCCATCTGTGGTGGCCAGGGATAGACACTGATATTGAACAATGGGTAGCCACCTGCAACCCATGCCAGGAACCCAGGGCAAACCCTCCCAAGACAACACCGATAGAATGGGAAAAACCTAGGGGACCATGGTCAAGACTACACATAGACTTCGCAGGCCCTATAGAAACACAGTCATTTTTAATAGTAGTAGATGCCTACTCAAAGTGGCTGGAAATCACAATAATGAAATCAACAACATGTACAACTATTAGAGCCTTAAGAAAATCTTTCACAACACACAGCCTCCTGGATGTCATAGTTTCTGACAATGGGCCCCAATTCACAGTAAGCTGAACTAGGGGTAACACATGCATTAGTCTCACCATTTTCTCCTGCGAGCAATGAACAAGTAGAATGTGTTCTGGTTTCTGTTAGAATTTCAGTTATTAAAAATAACACTTACTGAATGCAGTATTTCATAAACAAAGAAACTCCATTTTTATTCTCTTCTCTTCTGTATTCAAAAATGCAATACAGACTGGCACATTCCTTTCTCCCGTTATCTCTCTTAATTACATTCCACATACATTCCTTCATGCCTCCTCCCGTCTCCTGAAATTCATGTATTTACAGCATGATTCAAAAACAGCAGGAATGACTGCAATATAACACACAATAAACTTACTTGCTCTGGAGCCAAACTGAAACACGTTTCATGTTAGAACTACAACATTGAAACTCTGCCCTTCTTCCCCACTGGCCTCCTGACATAACTAATACATCACTCCAGTATTTAACCCATTCCTCCCCTTAATATATTTTTCCTAACACCTGTTCCTTGCATTTTGGACCCTTCTGAATTGAGGATTAACCCAGCAAATGTCTGTCTCTTCCTCACTAGATTCTGGACTCATAGCAACATCCTGTGGCTGGCCTCCCAACTGTTTTAATACCTGTAACCCAGGGCCTACCACTATTTCATAAACACTATCTGTATCAGAGTCCTCAAGCTCTTCATCATCCTCCAACTGACCAGGTGTATGTACAACAGAACAGATGGTGAAAGTCACTAAGGAGGTGCTGACCTGCTCAGCACCAGGGGACTGGCAAGAAAGGATTGACCAGTTACTTTTATTTATTTATTTGATTTGTATGCCCTCCCTCTCTGTAGACTCGGGATGGCTAACAACAATAATAAAACAGCGTATGACAAATCTAATATTTAAAATAAATAAAAATCCTTATTAAAACCAAGCATACACAGAAACATACCATGCATAAATTGTATAGGCCTAGGGGGAAAGGAGTATCTCAATTCCCCCATGCTGATGACAGAGGTGGGTTTTAAGGAGCTTACGAAAGGCAAGGAGGGTGGGGGCAATTCTGATCTCTGGGGGGAGCTGGTTCCAGAGGGTCAGGGCTGCCACAGAGAAGGCTCTTCCCCTGGGTTCTGCCAAATGACATTGTTTAGTCGACGGGACCCGGAGAAGGCCAACTCTGTGGGACTTAACTGGTTGCTGGGATTTGTGTGGCAGAAGGCGGTCCCAGAGACCCCCCACAACACATTACACCAAAAGCCACAAGCAGTAAAAGCCCTGCAGAGCTTCTCATGGGGCGAAAGCTCAGGTCACAACTAAACAGTTTATACCCCTCTTATTGTGCAGAACACCCCAAAATGCCTAGAAGCCCAGAGCAAATTTTGGGAGTGGGGGACAAGGTTTTTGCATGATACATCAATTGGGGAGTAGCCTGGCAAAAAGGGATTATTACAGATCAAATGGGAGCCAAGTCCTATAGATTATTGTTGGATGATGAGAGGGAGTGGAGAAGGCACATTGACCAACTCCACCCTAGAATGGACACTTCTAATCTAAGAATGTGGGGAGAATGAGGATTCTGAGCATCCATCCCACACAGCAGCCAAGGAGATATCAGCGACAATCACGAAGTCGCAAAGGAAACCAATTACCTACCAGATCTTCCAAGTGACTCCAGTACTTGGAGCCAAGGGCTCCTGGAGGCCAGTGATAGTACCACAAGCTCAGCGCAAGGGGATCTGGCACAGGCAAGGCCTATGGATTCCTATGGAACTGCAAGAGAGCTGACCTCCCTCTTTGCTGCCGATGACTCAACTGATCTGCACAGGTCAGCTCGGGAAACTAGATGGCCAATCCTTTTCAAGAACTATATCACATGGCTCACAGACTGACAGGAGGGGAAGAGTGTTGTGTATGCTAATATCTCTCCATTTGCATGCCAGCTGTGGATTGGCTAAGACGTGGACGACAAAATTCAAGCATTTGTTAAGCCGTGCCTCTACAGGAAAAAAGTTTTAAAAAGACTGCAAGCCACTTGCCCCTGCTTGTATTCTTGCTACCGTTCTACCTGCTTATTCTTTTGGTCGAAGTCCGTTCCAGCTTGATCCAATAAATAGAGTTAAAGCTACAACATAGCCCTCCATTATTTCACAATCTAACACTACTTGTAACATGGATTGGTGAGTATCTACTTGGATATTCAGTAAGCTGAATATAGCTGATGTAAAGTTCCTGTATATAGAAGACTGAGACAAAAGATATTTTGCACTGAAGAGTAAACTACTGTTTTCTACAAACGTGTCTTCATCATCTATCTGGTTCCTTAATTGCCATATTATATTCTAGTATTTTAACTAGTCCTCCTACATTACTCTGCATATATATTCGGACATAAGCATTTATGTATTTTAATGAAAAAATGTATAAATTAAAAAAAAAACTAAGCGAAGCAAGAATCTTTCCATAGCATCTAAAAATCAAGCAAAACAAAATAACAGGAACATATTACTACTATGGTAGACCTGCTCAGCTGGAAAAAAGTTTAAAAAATGTTTGGAGCAAATCATTTCACAAACAATTAAATTAAAACCAGAATTATTTCTACTAGGTATTGCTAGACAAAAATTTGCTAAAAAAAGATATATACCTGATCCTCCACATCACAACCGCCGCCAGGTTGCTATATGCGCAAACTTGGAAAAAAACAAACAACTCCTTCAATTTTATCTTTAAAATTATTAAAAAATTAAAATTATGGAGTGTGCAGAAATGACAAAATAACTCTTGAATTACAAGAAAAGGACGAATCTGATTTTTACAGCACCTGGGAAAATTGGTACAAATGGTTGGATCAGAAAAAATATTTACAAAGTATAAAAGATGTAAAACAAACAGCACCTCAACTTATAGTATATACGAAATAAACAGATCATGCCACCAGCCAATAGAAATAAACCTTATCCCAAATATGATACACATAGAAAGTAATGAATACCATATTGATAACCAGCAGATCACATGACAACAAACACCACCTCTGCATATATTCATACTGTATATATGGTGTGTATATATATGTTTTCGTAGATTTTCATGGGTACAGGTATGAAGGTCTTGGCATATTCGGGTTTCTTCTCATGTAGGATTTAGAGATTTCTGGTGATGTTTCGACGAGGTCCCACTCATCATCTTCAGGCTGGTGCTTCTGTCTTTGGTCTAGGGAGAACACAGCAAGACCAGAGCTGCCTTCCTTCTATAAATACTGGTGGGTGGGTATGGTTTGATGGCTCAACAGCTGCAAGCTGTGTTGAAACTTCCTGGTGAGTCAGTAGGGTAACACCTGGGGTCGTTGATGTAATTGATGTATGCTGATTAGTTGATGTTTGTGGATTGGGGGTGATATCCTGAGTAGTTGGAGCTTGCAGGCTACTTAGCTGTTTTGCAATGTGTCTCGGGTTGTAACAATTTTTGTTTGGCTGTGAGTTTGTGGTCTGGTCATGTGTTTATGGTGTTTGTCAGTTTGCTTTGTGTGCAAGTGTTGCAGCCCCCCCCCCCCCCATGAACAGCTCGCTCAAATGCATGGGTCAACTGAAATAGTTGACCAACAGCACTCTTTTCCCTTTCTTCCCTCTTTCTTTCTTTACTCTTCCTCCCTTTTTTCTTTCTCCTCCCCCCCTTTCTTTCTTTTTCTCCCTTCTTTCTTTTTCCTTTTTACTGTATTTAAATTTAGTCTAGGCTTAAGTGATAAGACAACTATGTAACCAATATAGTATATTAAGTATATACCAATATATTAAGCATGTAAAATATATAACGAAGAAACAATGGCAAACTGCTGAAATGTAAGCCTAAAAACCTCAACTTATGCCAAACATGTTGGTTAATTTTGTTTATTTTAATTGTTTAATAAAGTTTATCTTCTTTTTTTTTAAATGAATTGTGCCAGGGAAGGTATGTGATAGACTTTTGGATGAAAAGATACAAATGGAGAACCCCAATTTTTTGGAAGTAGGTGAGGGCAATTTTATGTCAGGTGAGTGCATAGAGAGGGTTTGTCTCTAAGTATTTTTCAGCACATATTACAAAATATATATGTGAGAAAGAATGTGCATTACCTGTCTTGCCTATTTGTTGATTTAGAGAAATTGTATGGTAAATTAGTTTTAATTTATGGAATTTTATGCAACTATGACCCAGATGAAGCCAACAATATCAGACTTAAAGTCACTAATATTCTCTGCTCTAGTAAACCACCTAGAAGCAACATACAAAAAGAGGAACGAGATGCACTTATCAATTTGAAGAAAGACAACGATATAATCATCCTCCCAGCAGATAAAGGAAATGCCACAGTAGTGATGAACACAGCAGACTACCAAGAAAAACTTTCCATCCTACTACAAAACCCTGCCTACAAACTTCTAAACACAGATCCTACCACCTACCTAGAAAAAACCACCAAATCCAAAATAAAGGCCTCTCCCATCAATGAAGAAATCCAGCAAAGAATCATCCCCAGGGAAATATCTTCCATATGTCCAAAACTCTATGGCCTTCCAAAAATACACAAAGAAGGAATACCTCTCAGGCCAATAGTTAATTCCATAGGCTCCCCTTTACAAAATCTTGCCAAATTTTTAGCCAAATATCTTCAACCCTATACAGAGACTATCACCTCATATGTACAAAATTCATTCCACTTTATACAAATAATTAAGAAACAAAACCTACAACCTGGTGACCTACTTGTAAGTTTTGATGTCGTGTCCCTTTTCACACAAATACCTATTAAAGAAGCCTTAACAGCTATCCAAAACAAACACAAGCCCCCCAAATATATCCTAGATCTAACCAACCACTGTCTGACTAATACATATTTCATCTATAATGAACAAAGATATAAACAGATAGAGGGAGCCCCCATGGGATCACCCCTCTCACCTGTCATTGCCAACCTCTATATGGAATATTTTGAAAATAATGCATTAGAGCAATCTAAACACAAACCTAAACTTTGGCTGAGATATGTTGATGATACTTTTGTAATTTGGCCACATGGAAGGGAAAAACTAGACAATTTCCTCACACATCTCAACAGCCTACACCCCAAAATACAATTTACTATGGAAACAGAAGTCAATGATCAACTTCCCTTTCTAGATGTACTAATCTATAAAAAACCCAATGGCACCCTAGGACACACCATCTACCAAAAGAAAACCCATACCAACCGTTATCTAAATGCACACTCCCACCACCACCCCGCACAAATCACCTCAGTAGCCAAAATTCTCATCACCAGAATCAAACGCCTAGCTGACCAGGAGCACTTAAAAACTGAATTGAACAAACTCAAAGATGTATTAATTTCTAATGGATTCGAAAGGAAAACAATCACAAACCTAATCAAAAAAGAGACATCCCCCAAAAATCAAGATCAAGAACAGGACAATGGTACCACCCTTCTCCCTTACATCAAGGGCACCAAATTAGTAAAATTAGCAAAATCCTGCACAAACATAATATTAAAACTTCATTTGTCACTAACCAAAAAATATCAAACATCCTAAGGAACCCAAAAGATAAAATCCGACTAGAACACCAAGGAATCTATGAAATTCCTTGCAAAACATGTGCAGCCACATACATTGGACAAACCAATCGAAGAGTGAGCCAACGCATTGCAGAACATGAGAATGCAGTTAAAAAAGAAGAAAAGACTTCCTCCCTTGTCCAGCATATTAAAAAAACAGGGCACGAAATTGACTTTGAAAAAACTAGATTACTTTCCAAAACAGAAAATTTATACAGAAGAATTACTAGAGAAGCTATAGAGATTGAGAAACGCCCCCTATGCATGAATAAAAGAGATGATACGTCCCGCCTACCAGAGATTTGGAAACCAGCCTTAAACAAAAAAACATATCAGAATAATCACCATATCAATCTTTCAAGTAAGTGTGATTCCACCAACCAATCAAATCACTAAAACATAGTCACCCAATCTATTTGCTACATTCAAACCAAATCTCCACCCCAACACAATATATAAGGAAGAAATGGCAGTTAAAACATTCCATATTTACAGCAACACGAAGCTTAAAACTTCAGCCTGATGATGGTGAATGTGATTTCACCGAAACGTCGCATAGACATGCAAAATATTACACAGGGCAAAACCCGAACTCAGAACAATCTACATACATATACCCGTGAAAATCTACGAATATATATATATATATATATATATATATATATATATATATATATATATATATATATTGTTCTGAGTTCGGGTTTTGCCCTGTGTAATATTTTGCATGTTTATGCGACGTTTCGGCGAAATCACATTCACCATCATCAGGCTAAAGTTCCAATCTTTGTGTTGTTGTAAAATGGAATGTTAGCAACTGTCATTTCTTCCTAGTATATAGTGTGGGGGTGGAGATTTGTTTTGAATGTAGCAAATAGATTGGGTGATTATGTTTTTATATATATATATTTATATATATATAAAATAGATTTGTAAACTTCAATAAATACTGTAATATATAGTTCAATTGCTCTCTAGAACTCATTGACATACTTTTCACTATAATTCTTACTTTTGATGGAACTTTTTACATGTAATTAATTATTACCATTGAATGAATTGCTTACTTATTGATATTTACTTTGCTCATACATTTACTATATACTTATATGTTGAATTATACAATATTTTAGAACTTTTGATTCTTTCCTCTTGTATTAATATTATAGTCTTATTGATACTCTCATACTCGCAATATCTTTCCTCATAATACATGTTTTCTTCTCAAACTACTAATAACAATTACTAACCATCTTTATAAACTCCCCTCTACAACTAACCGTATGATCACATTAGACCTCATTTCAAACAAATCAAGATGTCTTCTTCGTCTTAATCTACCATAACAAAATCCTGGAAGAATAACACTGTACAACTGTCAACTCCCATTTCCCAGTGCACTACAGAAATGGCACTGGTAGAAAAACCACCTCCGACGCAACCTCCACAATCAACACTGACTATTACTTTAAATTCACTATTCAAGATGATGATTAAGATGCAAGAGTTGATAGACCGCAACTACGATGTCCTAACTGGAAATATGGGAGCAATGAAGAAGGACATAAAAAAAAAATAGAAGACCATGTAGGACACCTTGATGAACATATGGAAAAACTTGATGGAAGAATGGAAGACATCCAAGGGATCCTAACACAAAACATCCAAAGAATAAAAAATATAGAAGAGACTAGCGACAGGATGGACACACAGTTACTGAATATATTAATAAAAATTTAGAAGAGTCAATAATTAATCTGGAATTAGAAAGATCAGCGTTCTTCCTCCGCTTCCAAAATGTTACAGAAGCAGAACATCAAGACGTCCTGAGCACAATGGCAGAGATACTGGCGGACATAACTGGCAAGACCCCTCAAGAAATGATTGATCAGACAGATGAAATTTATCAAATTTCGACAACCTATGCAAGACGCCACAGACTTCCAAGAGAAGTCCATATTAGATTTTACAAACGAACTATTCGAGATGAGGTATATAATATGTCCCAAAAAACCAAGGTAACTTACAAGGGAAGAGAAATTGTCATTCTTTGACAAATACCAAGATGTGTCAGAGACAAAAGAAAGCCATATCAGACGATAGTCAACAAATTAAACAAGAATAATATTCAATTTAGATGGCTTATTCCTGAAGGCATAATAGTGACTCTGATAGATAAAAAATACAAAATCACATGACCCAAAGAAGCAAAATAATTTTATGACCAATTCTTCAAAACAATAGAAAATACAAGAGTAAGGGAAGAAGACAATAGAGACAAACCTACTTCGGAAGAACTTAGTTCAGATGACAATCTATTAGATAAGGATCCCCCATTAAAACAATTG
This sequence comes from Erythrolamprus reginae, assembly GCF_031021105.1. NCBI lineage: Eukaryota > Metazoa > Chordata > Lepidosauria > Squamata > Dipsadidae > Erythrolamprus > Erythrolamprus reginae. The sequence goes on from NC_091953.1 coordinate 75,625,722, forward strand.
GAAGATGAATACACAAGAAGAGGACCAACAACCCAAGCAAAAGCAGAAGCTCAAAGAGAGAAAGGGAAGGAAACTGTATCCTAATTTACCACAAAGCCAGATCATACTATTTTCTACTAACATTAATGGCTTAAATTCCCCCCAAAAAAGAACTACTATTTTTCACAAATTAAATAACTACAATTATGATATAGTATGTTTCCAAGAAACACATATTTTAAAAGGTGAGGTGAATTTACTATATTCCCCCACCATTGGAGAACTATTTACTGCATTGGCTTCTGTCAAAAAAAGAGGCATAGCTATATATGTAAAAAAAACCCCCTTTTTCCAAAATTAATCTATGTGGATCAATTCAATTCAATTCAATTTATTAGATTTGTATGCCGCCCCTCTCCGAAAACAATACTTATAGTACAACTAAACTTAGGATACAAGAAAAATAATATCATAGGGATATATGCGCCCTCCATCAATCAATCCACTTTCTTAAAAAATCTCCATTAAAATTTTTTAGAATTGGACATAACAAATTTTATTATAATTGGAGACTTCAATGCTACCTCAAACAGAATTAAGGATTATAAAGGGACTTTCAAATACAAACCAAAGAAGATACTCCCAACTACATTTGACTCATTAACCTACCAATTTGCAGTAAAAGATATTTGGAGATATTATTACCCCGATGTTAAACAATACACCTTCTTTTCTCCACCACATAAATCTTTCTCACGTATCGATATGGCTTGGTCCAATATATAAATTTTAAATGAAATTATAGACATACAAATACAGAACGCTACCTGGGCAGACCATAACCCTTTACTAATGACTTTCAGAAATCTAAACAACAATCAATCACAAAGATGGTCCATGTATTCATCAATTATTAAACAACAACAATTCCAAGAAAAAATACAACATGATTTACCTATTTCTTTGAATGCAATTGTAATGGCGAAACCTCACAACAAGTTGTGTGGGACACTACCAAAGCCTTTATTCGAGGAACATATATATCCTACTCATCAAATAAAATAAAAACAAGAGAACTTACAAAAATTAAATATATCTTTAGAACACGCTGAAAAGGCTTTACAAATGGACCCTCAAAACACCTCAATACTGGCAGAAATAATAATTATTAAACATCAAATGAACTTAATTACACAACAGCAACTTTCCCACAAATTAAAAATGGCAAAACAACAGTACAGTGTTCCCTCAATTGTCGCAGGTTCGAACTTCGCGAAAAGTCTATACCACGGTTTTTCAAAAATATTAATTAAAAAAATACTTTGCAGGTTTTTTCCCTATACCACGTTTTCCCCCGCCCGATGACGTCATATGTCATCGCCAAACTTTCATCCAACTTTAATAAATATATTTTTTAATAAACGTTAATAAATAAACATGGTGAGTAATGATCTAAATGGTTGCTAAGGGAATGGGAAATTGCACTTTAGGGGTTTAAAGTGTTAAGGGAAGGCTTGTGATACTGTTCATAGCCAAAAATAGTGTATTTACTTCCGCATCTCTACTTCGCGGAAATTCGACTTTCGCGGGCAGTCTCGGAACACATCCACCGCGAAAATCGAGGGAACATTGTACTTTGAATCTGCCAATAAACTGGGTAGATGGTTAGCTTCCAAAATAGCTCATCAAAAATTAGATAAGAACATAGAAACATTATACGATAACTTTGGACACTTGAAATCTACTAACACTGAAAAAAGACAAATAATACATGACTTCTATCAACAATTGTACAATACCGTAGGAACAGATAATAAAACAATACTAAACTACTTACAACAAAATGAAAAAATATATTTAAAAGATGAACAAAGACTTATGCTAAATAATGTAATCACCACCATGGAACTTCAAACTGCTATTGCAAAACAAAAAAACAAAAAAACTCCTGGGCCTGATGGAATTCCCGCCAAATTCTATAAACAACATATAGATATATTGCAACCTATGATGTTACACAATTATAATGATGCATTGTTACATGCTAAATTACCTAAATCATGGTCTGAAGCGTACATAACGTTAATCCCAAAAGATAATCAGAACAAGAAACACCTCGAAAATTTTAGGCCAATATCATTGCTTAACACTGACTATTAAATCTTTACCTCAATAATTGCAAACCGCTTTAAGAAAATATTAAATACCATAATTCACTCTGATTAATATAGATTTCTGCCCTTAAGAAATATAACAAACAATACAAGAATAATATTAAATACTGTTGAGTATTATGATAAAATTTTTGATAAACCAGCAGCTTTAATATTTATGGACCTAAGAAAGGCATTTGATAGCTTACAATGGGAATATTTTATTACCCAGATTAAATACATAGACTTCGGTGAAAATTTTCTTAATTTAATTAAATCTATTTATTCACAACAATCCGCGAAAATTCTTTTCAACAATGATATTACAGAAAAGATATTAATAACAAAAGGAGTACGTCAACGATGCTCCTTAGCTCCTCTGATTTTCATTCTGGCCATTGAAACCCTCTTAAATAATATAAGAAATATAATCTAATCCAGGACATTAATATTAAAAAAGAACAATTCAAATTACAAGCGTTTGCCAATGATATTGTCTTCATTACACATGATCCAATACAAACTGCCCCAATTTTATTAAAAGAAATGCATAAGTTTGGTGAAGTATCTGGCCTAAAAATTAATAAGACAAAGACTCAAATTTTAACAAAAAACATGACCACCAATCAAATTACACTTCTCGAGCAATTGATTAACATAAATACAGCTAAAAAGATCAAATACTTGGGAATATGGATAATGTCAAATTATAGTACAATAAAAAAAGATAATTATGACCTATTACTTAAAGAGGTACAAAGAGATTTATTAAGATGCTCAAATTTGAAACTCTCTCTGATGAGGAAAATATTCACGATTAAATCTAATATCCTACCAAGATTTTTATACCTCTTACAAGTTGCGGCAATAAATTTGAACAAATCTTTCTTTGATAATTTACACAGAGAAATCCAGAAATTTATCTGGTCAAAAAAAGAGGCAAGAATTAAATTAAAAAGTCTCCAAGATTACAGAAATAGAGGTGGTCTAGGACTTCCCTATTTTCAATTATATCACCAAACAGCAATATTGACTATGATAAGAGAATGGGTGATTCTTAAGAATACAAGTCTTCTAAAACTCAAGAGATTTGACCTCCAATCTGGATGGCACTCGTTCTTAATGATGGATTTCCAAAAAATACCCAATTATTTTAAACATCACTATCTCTGTAAAACATTGATAACAACTTAGCAAACTATATATTTTTTTTACTATCACTCCGTCCCTAAATGGATAGCCCCCAACGAATTAATCACATACCCCAATCTTTTTTCATATTCTAGATCACTAACATACCAACTATTATTAGATGAAAATGACACTCTGTTAACAAGACAACAACTACAGGATAACGGGATAAATTTGGACTGGTTCACATACACACAAATCAATTTTTAATACAATGATCATAAAAAAAGACTTGGTTTTCAAAAAAATAATACAATAGATTTAATTCTCTTTGGATCAAAAGTAAAAATGATATCTAAACTATATAATTACTTATTAGCCCAAGATAACTGTGAAGAACAAGTTAAAGGTTGCATGATCGCTTGGTGTCAGAATTTCGGCTACACAATTAATTTAGCAGAGTGGGAGAAAATTTGGACCATCAACTATAAAACGACATTAGCAATGTCTTATAATGAAAACCAACTAAAAATGTTTTACCGATGGCATCTACCTCCGGAGAGATTATCAAAAATGTTCTAGAATCTATCGTCCCAATGTTGGAAATGTAAAGTAAAATCAGGGACATTTTACCACCTATGGTGGACTTGTGATGCATGCCCAAAAATACTGGAAGAACATTAAAGCTCTAATGGACCAAGTCATATCGATTGATGTAACATTAAAACCAGAATTATTTTTATTAGGAATATTTAGACAAAAATTTACACATCAAGAAAAATATCTCATGCTACACATTTTAGGAGCCGCCAGAATTACATATGCACAAACTTGGAAGCAGCCAATAATTCCCTCGATTCTATCAGTTATTACCAAAATTATGGAATGTACTGAAATGACCAAAATGACTATGGAAATTCAAGACAAAAAAGAATCTGATTTTTATAAAACATGGGACAAGCAGTATCAATGGATAGCAGCAAAAAGATATCAATCACTTATCTATTAATGATTAGCAAACCCACCTCATCTTTGACCGTTCTAAACAAAAACACTATATACTGTTCTGCCTGACTGGGCTCAGGTAATGCGTAACAGTCCAAGGAAAAGAAATCAAACACACACGAGCTCTGCTAATCAGCAAACTTGTATTAGATAAACAAAAAAGGGTTACTCAAAAACAGTTCTTAGTGTCCAAAAACAATGAGAGTGCAAGGCTTACTTCAGCTGCATACAAAAACACAGGAAAAAACAAACAAAGACAACCTGGAATGAGCAAAGACGTTTCAGGAGTCCTTTTGAATCTTTGGAGCCAACAGCAAGTCCCAGAGTTTTCACCTCCAACTTGTCTGAAAAAGCTGGGTTGAAAACTCCAATGGCACAGAACAGAAACTTCAGAGCAGGAACCACAAAATAACACAGATAAACAGCCACAGTTTGCCTTGGCCTTTGTTCCCTTTTATTCCTTTAGCCCTCATTAAGGGAACCACACCCAGCCCTCAGTATAAGAACCACACCCAGCCCAGGTGCTCCTATAATGACTTGTAATACTCCTTAAAGCGATCCCTTCTTTGCATAGCTCTTTGGCTATGCAGATCAATATATTGATCTGCAGAAGAACCCAGGGACGAAAGACTGTCTGAGGGACTGCATGCCAAATCCCCTGGGCTGTCTGCTGAATCCTGCGTCCCAGTGGCCTCGTCCTCTTGGCTGCCTGCCACATCTTCCTGGCTGTCTGCCACATCTTCCTGGCTGTCTGCCACATCTTCCTGGCTGTCAGCCAGGCTTTCGCATTCACTTTGTGCCACGTCTCTCCCATCTGTTGGAGCAACGGCTGGCCCAGGCCCAAACACAACACCATCCCCCCCAGAAGGCCCCCCCGGGCTCCCCAACAACGGCCCTGGCTTCTGGGGGAATTGAGCGTGGAAGTCCTGGACAAGCGCAGGAGCATCCACCAAAGCAGCCTCCACCCATGAACAATTGTCCGGGTCGCCATCCACCCATTGCACCAGGTACTGTAAACAGTCCTGCACCCATCGAGAATCCTGAATGGCATGAACCGGGGCATCAGGGAGATAATCATGGACACAGGGCGCAGGCAACACAGGAACAGGGGGACAAAGCGGGCAGTCAGGAACCAAGAGGGATCGATGAAAGACAGGGTGGACCCACAAATTCGCCGGCAAGGTGAGACAGTAGGCCACCGGATTGATCACACGCTCGATCGGGAATGGGCCCAAGAAACGAGGGTCCAATTTCCGGCACGGCAGTTCCAAGGCGATGTGCTTGGTGGAGAGCCATACATGATCCCCCACAGCCAGGGGGGGGTACGTCTCTCCGGGACCGGTCAGCCACTCTCTTGTAATCATCCTTGGCCTTAATCAAATAGCACTTCACCATTTCGTGTTTGGTATGCAGCTCGCTAAGGAAATCCTCCGCTGCAGGCACGGGGGAATCCAGGAGGGTCAAAGGAAACAACCGGGGGTGAAAACCATAATTCACGTAAAAAGGCGTAATTCGGAGAGAATTATTGAAGGCGAACTCTGCCACTGGGAGGAACCAAGACCAATCGGACTGTTGATCAGAAACAAAACAATGGAGGTATTGTTCTAAAATGCCTATGTTTTTCTCTGTGCCTCCATCCGTCAGTAGGTGTTGGGTTGAGGCAAGACACACTTGCACTTGCAATGCCCCCATCAGCTCCTTCCAAAACCGAGCCGTGAATTGCGATCCCCGATCTGACACAACCCGATCGGGGAGCCCATGGACCCGGAAAATGTGTTGTACAAATAATTGGGCTGTGAGCTGCACTGTGGGCACCCGGCGACAGGGTATAAAATGCACCATTTTGGTTAACATCTCCATCACCACCATCACCATGGTGAACCGAGAAGAGGCAGGCAAATGGGTGACAAAATTTAATTTGTGGGCTGTTTGTAAATACAGTGATCCCCCGGGTATCGCGATCCTGATCATTGCGAACGGCTATATGGCAATTTTTCAACCCAAAAGTCAAAACACCATCTGCGCATGCGCACCCTTTTTTTCTATGGCCACGCATGCATAGATGGCGCCGGGCAGATCAGCTGCTGGGTGGCTTCCCTGGGTCTTCCCCCTCTTGCTGGCGGGAGGGCGAGCGGCGGGCATCAGCGAGGAGTTTCCCCACCGCCCACGCAAACTCCTCACTGCCGCTCGCCCGCCCTTCGCCCGCCCACGCCGTTCGCTCGCGCCGCTTCCCAGCTGAGTCCTGAAGCGAATTGGCTTCAGGACTCAGCTGGGAAGCGGCGCGAGCGAGCGGTGCGAGCGAACGGCTTGTCCGCCACCTGCCTGCCCGCGCGCTCGCCGCTCGCCCGCCCTTCGCTTGCCCATGCCGTTCGCTCGCGCCGCTTCCCAGCTGAGTCCTGAAGCGAATTGGCTTCAGGACTCAGCTGGGAAGCGGCGCGAGCGAGCGGCTTGTCCGCCGCCTGCCTGCCCGCGTGCCTGCCGCTCGCCCGCCCTTCGCCCGCCCACGCCGTTCGCTCACGCCGCTTCCCAGCTGAGTCCTGAAGCCAATTTGCTTCAGGATTCAGCTGGGAAGCGGCGCGAGCGAACGGCGTGGGCGGGCGAAGGGCGGGCGAGCGGCAGCGAGGAGTTTGCGTGGGTGTTGGGGAAATCCCAATCTTCGGCTTCTCGTTAGCGCTGCGGAAGTAAAAACACCATCTGCGCATGCGCAGATGGTGTTTTTACTTCCGCACCGCTACTTCGTGAAAAACCGATCATTGCGAGGGGTCCTGGAACGGAACCCTCGCAATAATCGGGGGACCACTGTACTCCAAATTGCGGTGATCCGTCCGGACTTCGACTTGATGTTGGGCACCCTCAAGGTGATGCTGCCACATTTCAAAAGCCACCTTGACCGCTAACAGCTCCTTCTCCCATATGGTATAGTTGTGCTCAGAAGACATGAGCTTTCGGGAAAAATACGCGCACAGAAACAAAGTGTCCTCTGGCGGGCAGGCTTGCAACAGCACGGCGCCAACCACCACATCCGAAACATCCATCTCGACAACAAATGGTTGAGCGGGATCAAGATGCTGTAACACAGGCTCCTCCATGAATGCGTCCTTGAACAAGTCAAAAGCCCGCTGCTCCTCCTCACCCCAACAAAACAGGACGTGCTTTTGCAGTAAGCGAGTGAGGGGTGCAGTCAACATGGCAAAACTGGGTATAAAGGTACAGTAATAGTTGGCAAACCCCAACAACCACTGTACATCATTTACTTTTCGTGGGGGTTGCCAGGTCTTGAGGGCGGTCACTTTACCCGGGTCCATGGAGATGCCACCTGGAGAGAGGATATGTCCCAGGAACTCCATCGTTGTCTGGAACTTCTCCAGTTTGGCATAAAGGCTCTGCTCTCTCAAGCAGTGCAGAACCCGGCGCAAGTGGTTCAAGTGACTGGCCTGGGTCGGGGAATACACAAGGATATCGTCCAAGTAGATCACCACAAACTGATCCAACATGTCCTGGAAAACATCGTTCATGAGATGTTGGAAAATGGCTGCAGCATTCATTAGGCCAAAGGGCATCACCGTATACTCGAAATGTCCATAACGGGTGCCAAATGCCCTTTTCCATTCATCTCCCGGCCGCATCCGCACCAGATTATAGGCACTGCACAAGTCTATTTTGGAAAACACAGTGGCCGTTGCAACCTGTCCATCAGTTCCGGGATCAGCGGCAAGGGATACCGGTTGCGCACCGTGATGGCATTCAGGCGCCAGTAATCACAACAAAGACGAAGATCTCCCGTTTTCTTTTTGACAAAAAGGACAGGGGCTGACAAGGGCGAAGTCGACGGCCGGATGAAGCCCTTGGTGAGGTTTTTCTCCATGAACTCTTTGAGGGCCACGAGCTCCGTTTCAGACATCAAGTACAACAGTCCAGCTGGGAGTTTGGTGTCTGGAAACAAATCTATAGCACAGTCAGAGGGTCTATGCGGCGGCATCCAATCTGTCTCTTTTTCGTTGAAAACGTCCGTAAACTCAGCAAGGCACTTGGGTAACAGGGCCACGGGAACTACAGGTCCTTGAGCCGCACACACACGTCTATGATGCTCCATGCATGGCAAACCGGGAAAGGTGACAAGGTTCTGAGACCACACCACATAGGGATCATGAGACCATAGCCAGGACAACCCCAAAACAAGGGTGAAATGGAGACCCCTCGTAACATACAACTGGAGGGTCTCTTCGTGTGTTCCGATGCACATCCGCACCGGCAACATCCGCACCAGCAGAGTCCGGAAATGAATGGGACCAGACAACAAAACCCTCCCATGAATAGTTTCCACAGTCAATGGGGGGTCCATAGGACAGAGGGGCAGGGAATGCCGCCGTGCGAACATCTCATCCATGAAATTTGTGGTTGCCCCCGAGTCCACGAGGGCAATAGCAGGAATAATTCCAGGGCATTGATTAAGAATCAGGTGAGCCGAAATCGTAAGGTGACGAAACAGTCCGGAGTCATGAGCCGTAGAATCTTGTGAGGTTTGCATCCCAGCCCGACCTAATGTTGCCACCAAGCTGGGCTGCCCTCGTTTCCTGTCGGCACTGTCGGCTGCGAAACCAAGGGCGTGGTATTCCCAACGATGTATCTACAATGGGGACAGGAACACAGGTAGCCATCTCTAGATGCCGGTCAATGGTACCCGGGGAGACTGCAGGAGAGCTGGGAGGAACCGGGACAGCAGCAGGAACCGTTCTCCGCCGGATGTTCGGGCAAACATTGGCGAAATGCCCCAAGCCCCTAGAGTAGAAACACAGTCCGGTGGCATGATGGCGAATCCCCCCCTCCGGAGTCTGACGGGGTCTCAGGAAATTGACCTCCATGGGCTCTCCAGCGGAAACATACTCTGTCATGCGAGGAGGCAGGGCTGGCAGGAAGCAACGAGGTGCAGGAACCGGAGTCGAGACAGGCACAGTCGACCCCCCCCACTGTGGAGCAGGCGTCGGCGTGGCGCCAGAAACATGGGGAGAGGACCGTCCTGTCCGATGAACCTCCCGCGCCAACAACCTGGCCTCAATAGCCAAGCAGTGCTGTTCCAACTCATCTAAGGTATCTGGCAAGGTCTCATGCACCAATTCGTTGAGCATAGTCTCAGAAAGGCCAACCTGGAACGCCTCCAGCAAAGATTAGATTAGATTAGATTTATTGGATTTATATGCCGCCCCTCTCCGCAAACTCGGGGCAGCCTCGTTCCACAACACCTGTCGGCTTAGCATACGAAAATCACTGAGGTACGCCACCAGGGGGTGCGAGCCTTGTCTCAGCTGCTTGAGCGCTCTTGTGGCTGTCTGTTCCCTCACCGGATTCGAAAACTGCTGTCTCAGGTGTGCGCAGAACATGTCATACCGCTGCAGGAGAGGGTCGTCTCGGTCCAACAAAGGAGACACCCACGAAGCAGCGGGACCGGCCAAGAGGCTGCACAGAAATGCTACTTTGTCCTCATCGCCAGGAAAATGAACCCTCTGGGCATTGATGAACAATTGCACCTGGCTGAGGAAAGCCAGGAACAGTCTTCGATCGCCCCAAAAATTTTCGGGCATGGCCACAAAACATTTCCTCCTCGGGAGAGGTACTGGAGGAGGAGCCACAGGGTGCACCTGGCGTGGGGCCGCCTGCTGGATCAACACATTCACCTGGTCCTGCAATGACCCCACCTTTTGAGTCAGAGTGTGTATCTCCAAATGCAAAGCTTCAAAAACAGCCTGCATTTCTGCCATCATTTCAGCCATGGTACTTCCAAAAGGCAAAAAGAGCACAAAAAAAATAGCAGCAGAGAAGATGAAGGAACAAGCCAAAACAAACCACCCCAAACTGGAATGCAGTGTGTTTGATAGGTGGCTGTTTATTCTGTTCTGCCTGACTGGGCTCAGGCAATGCGTAACAGTTCAAGGAAAAGAAATCGAACACACACGCGCTCTGCTAATCAGCAAACTTGTATTAGATAAAAAAAAGGGTTACTCAAAAACAGTTCTTAGTGTCCGAAAACAATGAGAATGCAAGGCTTACTTCAGCCGCATACAAAAACACAGGAAAAAACAAACAAAGACAACCTGGAATGAGCAAAGACGTTTCAGGAGTCCTTTTGAATCTTTGGAGCCAACAGCAAGTCCCAGAGTTTTCACCTCCCACTTGTCTGAAAAAGCTGGGTTGAAAACTCCAACGGCACGGAACAGAAACTTCAGAGCCGGAACCACAAAATAACACAGATAAACAGCCACAGTTTGCCTTGGCCTTTGTTCGCTTTTATCCTTTTAGCCCTCATTAAGGGAACCACACCCAGCCCAGGTGCTCCTATAATGACTTGTAATACTCCTTAAAGTGATCCCTTCTTTGCATAGCTCTGGCTATGCAGATCAATATATTGATCTGCAGAAGAACCCAGGGACGAAAGACTGTCTGAGGGACTGCATGCCAAATTCCCTGGGCTGTCTGCTGAATCCTGCGTCCCAGTGTCCTCGTCCTCCTGACTGTCTGCCACATCTTCCTGGCTGTCTGCCACATCTTCCTGGCTGTCTGCCACATCTTCCTGGCTATCAGCCAGGCTTTCGCATTCACTTTGTGCCGCATCTCTCCCATCTGTGGGAGCAACGGCTGGCCCAGGCCCAAACACAACATATACTACTACTACTACTACTACTGCTACTACTACTACTATTATTATTATTAATTAGATTTGTATGCCGCCCCTCTCCAAAGACTCGGGGCGGCTCACAACAGTAATAAGAAACAGTGTAACAATGGGACAAATCTAATAATGAAAAATATATAAAAACCCCAACAATTAAAAACCATACAGCACATACATACCAAACATGAAATATAAAAAGCCTGGGGGAGATGTCTTAGTTCCCCCATGCCTGGCGATACAGGTGGGTCTTGATTAACTTGCGAAAGACAAGGAGGGTGGGGGCTGCTCTAATCTCTGGGGAGAGTTGGTTCCAGAGGGCTGGGGCCACCACAGAGAAGGCTCTTCCCCTGGGGCCTGCCAAACGACATTGTTTGGTCAACGGGACCCGGAGAAGGCCAACTCTGTGGGACCTTATTGGCCGCTAGGATCTGTGCAGTAGAAGGCGGTTCCGGAGGTGTTTTGGTCCAATGCCATGTAGGGCTTTAAAGGTCATTAGCAACACTTTGAATTGTGACCAGAAACTGATCGGCAGCCAATGCAGACCATGGAGTGTTGTAGACATGTGGACGAATCTGGGAAGCCCCACAATAGCTCTCGCGGCCGCATTCTGCATGATCTGAAGTTTCCGAACACTTTTCAAAGGTAGCCCCATGTAGAGAGCATTGCAGTAATCGAACCTCGAGGTGATGAGGGCATGAGCGAACTGTGAGCAATGACTCCCTGTTTAAGTAGGGCCGCAACTGGTGCACCAGGCGAACCTGGGCAAATGCCCTCCTCGCCACAGCCGAAAGATGATGTTCCAATGTTAGCTGTGGATCGAGGAGGATGCCCAAGTTGTGAACCCTCTCTGAGGGGGTCAATAATTTCCCCCCCCCCCAGGGTAATGGATGAACAGATGGAATTGTCCTTGGGAGGCAAAACCCACAGCCACTCCGTCTTGTCTGGATTGAGTTTGAGCTTATAAGTAATCCAAACACCGACAATAATCAATTTGATTCTAAATATGCAATATAAAATTTTCTTCTCACCTTTTCAACTATTCCTAATTGAATTTATTTTCATACTAAATTTTTATATTTCTCTGTCTATCATCTACACCCACTACTCCAAATTACTACTAAGTCGCACTTCCTACAAACGTCTGCGAATGTGCAGATTCTCTTTATCCCCCCTTTTCTCTTTTCTTTTTCTTCTTTCTATATCTGTTTCTCCCTCATCTATATTCTTTCTTGACTTTTCATTTCTCTTTCTTTCGTTTTCTAATTTTCGGGTCTAATATAATGGCACAATACTTATTATTAGCTAACTGTTACTTAATACATAATATATATGTGGGCATTGGATTTGTTATTATGTACTGTTTTATTGTTGTTGTGAGCCGCCCCGAGTTTGCGGAGAGGGGCGGCATATAAATCCAATAAATCTAATCTAATCTAATCTATATATGTTACTTGGTAAATATAATCGTATCACTTAATTTTTTTTAAAAACTACCGAACTATCTGTACAATGATGTAATTACCTGTTTATCACTCATACCTCTTTGGACCCATACCCCTCCCCTTTTGTACCTTTTTAAAAAATGTGAAACTTAATAAACTATTTTTATAATAATAATAATAATAATAATAATAATAATAATAATAATAATAATAATAATAATAATAATAATAATGTGGACCTTAATATGGAACCTCTTAGCCTGGCAAGCAATGACATATATATAAACTTTTTTTAAACTAATTATCTTGTGATTTAATCTGCATAGGAAACAAGAGTTAAATGATCCATTGTAGGACTGCATAAATAGGGCAATTGGAAGGTTTCAAGAATCAACATGAGTTCTATGAGTTCTTCAACCATGCTACCAAAAAACCCCACAATGTAGACAGAACCAAATTATCTAATATTGTTTAGATGAGTATCTTGGTTTTACTTGGAAATGACTACTCATTTGTGTTAAAACAAACAACTTAAAAATATGAGCATTGTTGAAAAGGTCAAATTTTACACTTGAGTCACTACTCAATTTAGTAGGTGGTATAAAGTAATATGTGCACACAAAGTAAAGGTTTTAAACATGCATATTCATTAGTTTTTGTTACATTAATTAAAGCTTTAAATGACAGGTAAATTATTGGCCTTAAAATCTTCTCCAACAATTCCTGAAGAGACTTTTAAAAGTGTGTGTTGTGTACTATGTCTCACCAAGTTAGTGGATAAAACCCTATTATCATACATCATGGCAGTAATTTTGGTGTTTCTTTAATTATATGGAATTCAGGCAGTAAGAAACAAACTACGGTGTCTGAAACAACTTGAATTCTTAATATAAAAATACTTTTAAAAATTACATTCAAATGTAAATTTATAAATTACACTTTTTGTCAGAACATGAACTCAGTAAAGCTAAGGAATAATTATTGATGTGAAATAATTTAATTTTAATTATGGAATAACAATATCCCTAATGCAGTGTTTCCCAACCTTGGCAACTTGAAGATATTTGGACCTCAACTCCCAGAATTCCCCAGCAAGTTGAAGTCCAAATATCTTCAAGTTGCCAAGGTTGGGAAACACTGACCTAATGTATAGCGTCTGTACAATAGAGTTTCATCAGCCACAGAACCAAGACAAATACAAGAAACCTATATATACAAAAAACCTATTAACTATTAACTTTTATATATCTGCTTACTTATTTGTTCTCCTTCTGCACATTTTAAACTAGCTAAAACAGTTTCTGTGCAGTTAGTTGTCAAAAGAAATCTACATAATATTGTGTAGAAAGCCCCATTCCCAGAACAATTAAACATTTTAGGGGATATTAAAAAAGACAGAATATTATATTTCCCTAAAGGAGAAATATGTTTCTAGAGGCAGAAGGCAGCCATCAGGCTCTTAATAGCCTACAGCACATGTGAGCTGTTAAGGAAATAAAGAGCTTATTGAAAGAGGAAGCCAACTATCTAGATGGGCTCCATACATAAGCAAAGCAAATCCTGTGGGCAAAAATCCATTCAAGACAGGTTATTTCAAAACTCCTTGCAGCAAAATTTGACAGCTAACAAAAGCAGAATAGTAGGATTAGTACAGTTGCCATTAGCCACAATAGAAATTGTCCAACAGCCTTTCAGAGCACAAGCCCCTTCATTGCCAATTCCCCCCAGCAACTTTTCAGGACTTGTATAAAAATCCTGGCACTCATCTAGCTAATTATTCAGCTGACCCAAAACTGCACATTGTCTTTGGGTGGTTCTTTTCATCATTAAACTTTCTTTCCAATCAACCTCCATTTTATTTTCAGGCTTGGACCTGAACCAGATGAATTTCCCTTCCAACAGTTGCAAATACAGCAAAGAATTTGGGCATCTTAGATAAGGTGATCAGACATCCCGCTTTCCATGGAACAGTCACACTTTCTACCAATTTGTTCCGCATCCCATGGGGTTTTTTAAAAGTCCCGATTTTTTCACATACCAGCCGGAGGCTTGAACACTGGCTGGAGATTGTGTTGGTGCTGTTTGCTGTGCTTGAAGGGATCAGCCAGCAAGCAGCTCAGTTTCCACACTGGGGGGCTACGATGGGCGTGAGGGCTCAACAGCCTTCCTGGCTCATCACTGAGCGGATGACGCCACACCCCCTCACAGGGAGAGAGAGAGACAGGATGGACAGAGTGGCTGGCAAGTCCTGGGCAGCTATTTTTAATTTATTGATTGATTTTCTCCAATACACAATGAGGGTTTTAGTGGGTATACATATAGTAAAGTACATGATGAAGGTTATAGAGTACTATGAAGCTTACTCATAGTAAAATATATCTAAGAAACAATAGAAGAGAAGATATAGGAACATATCAACGAACATATCAATGAAAGAATAGAAGAAGAGATATAGGAATAAAAGAAAGGTATAGGAGATATAGGAGAACAATAGGACAGGGGACAGAAGGCACTTCAGTGCACTTGTACTCGCCCCTTACTGACCTCTTAGGAATCTGGATAGGTCAACCGTGGATAATCTAAGGGTAAAGTGTTGGGGGTTTGGGGATGATACTATGGAGTCTGTTAATGAGTTCCATGCTTCGACAACTCGGTTGCTGAAGTCATATTTTTTACAGTCAAGTTTGGAGCGGTTAGTATTAAGTTTAAATCTGTTGTGTGCTCTTGTGTTCTTGTGGTTGAAGCTGAAGTAGTCGCCAACAGGCAGGACATTGCAGCATATGATCTTGTGGGCAATACTTAGATCTTGTTTAAGGTGTCTTAGTTCTAAGCTTTCTAGGCCCAGGATTGAAAGTCTAGTCTCATAGGGTATTCTGTTTTGAGTGGAGGAGTGAAGGGTTCTTCTGCTGAAGTATCTTTGAACATTTATAGGGGTGTTAATGTCTGAGATGCAATATGGGTTCCAAACAGATGAGCTGTATTCGAGGATGAGTCTGGCAAAAGTTTTGTAAGCTCTGGTAAGTAGTGTGAGATTGCCAGAGCAGAAGCTACATAGGATTAGGTTTACAACTCTTGAAGCCTTCTTGGCTATGTTGTTGCAGTGGGCTTTGGCACTTAAATCTTTTGTTATTAGTATACCAAGGTCTTTAACCAAGTGGGGGTTATCTGTGATAATTTGATTATTCAGTTCGTATTTGGAGTTCAGATTCTTTTCCCCCATGTGTAGGACAGAGCATTTGCTAGTTGAGATTTGGAGTTGCCATGTGTTAGACCACTCAGAAACAGAGTTCAGGTCTTTTTGGAGAGTAGTTGTGTTATCGGTGGTGTTGAAGAGTTTTACATCATCGGCGAAGAGGACACAGTTGCTTGTTATGAAATCGCAAAGGTCATTGATGTAGAGAATGAAGAGTGTTGGTCCCAGTACACTACCTGGGACCACTTGTTGTCTGTTTGACAGGAATGCTGTAATCCAGCTGTGGAGGGATCCTGAGATGTCATAGGATTTGAGTTTTAGGAATAGTTTGTCATGGACCACTGAATCAAAGGTTTTGCAGAAGTCGATATAAATTGCATCTATAGATTTCCCTCGACCTAGATGAGTTGTTCATATATTTTTGCAGTGGAGGAGCTGCAGGCTGCAGGATAGTTTTTTTTCTGAATCCAAATTGTTTGTTAGAGAGCAAATTATTAGTTTCTAGATGGCGAGTAATTGATTTGTTTATAATTGATTCCATGATTTTGCATGGGACGCAGCATAATGATATTGGTCTGTAGTTATCGACAAGAGAGGGATCTCCTTTTTTGAAGATGGGGATGACCATTGCTTTCAACCATAGCTTAGGAAGTGTGCTGGTTCTGAAGGATTTTTCAAAAATTATGCTTAGTGGTTCAGCTATGGCAGAAGAGAGCTTTTTTAGAAAGTAAGCACATAGACCATCTGATCCGACTGATAGAGAAGGTTTAAGGTCACAATGCTTTTTCAACTCGGTCTTCAGTGAATTCTACTTGGGTTAGGTCGTTGAGGGAGTTTGAAGTGCGATTGATGAAATTGGGGGATGAGCCATTGCTGTTAACAAAGAAAGAGCCAAAGAAAGAGTTGAGGAGCTTAGTTTTGGATGAATCATCATGGTATTCTTTGTTATTGGGTCCTTTGAGAGGTGGGATAGGTCTAGAGTCTTTGAGTTTATTGTTGACAAAGTTGTAGAAAGCTCTATTAGATTTGGTGCATAGGAGGTTTTCCTCTTGTTTGCTGTAGTAGTTAAGGCATTCTGCTTTTATTTGATTGCAAATGCTTTTATATCGGCTTTTGAAGTTGGAAACTTGTCCTTTTTTGTTTTTCCTCCAGAGATATTTTTTTTCCTTGTTTGTAATTTTCTTATTGAGATGGGGAGGTTATTTTTTTTTGTTTGTGGTACTTGTTAGAGGTACATGAAGTCTGATAATCATTTTCATTTCGAGCAGGAATGTGTTGTAGAGGTCATCAGAAGTGTAGCATTCAGAGAATAGACTTTTCCAGTTTAATGTTGAGAGGTGGGCTTCAATGAGTTCATAGTTTGCTTTTTTGAAATTGAATTTTGGTGTTGTATTATTTTGGTGGATCATAGTGTGGCTTAGGTTGAGACTGAAGTTTATCATGCTGTAGTTACTGTTAGAAAATGGTTCTGGTATTTGTAAGCCATATATTGCACTTTTGCTGTTGCAGAAGATGAGATCCAGACAGTTATCAAGTCTGGTATTGTTAGTTACTAGTTGGTTGAGTCCCAGATAGGTGACAGTATTATATATAGTAGAAAGGATGGGTTCCGTGCTGCATTCATTTAAGGACCAGTTAATGTGTGGTAGGTTGAGGTCTCCAAGGAAGATAATGGGGTATGGGCAGTTGGTTGCCCACATTAGTAATTAGTAGATAATTTGTTTGCATGTTCAATGTCATAGTCCGGGACTCTGTAGCAGAGTAAAAAGCAAATTCAGAGACTTTTTGTAGAATATAGCTACTTCGCCTCTTCTGCGTGATTCACGGTCTGAGCGGAAAACATGGATGAGACCTCGGAGTGGGCCTGCTAAAACATAGAGCAGGTCATGGTAGCATAGGAAGTCATTGGAGAAGATCCATGGTGAATCAAGTTCTAGTTCTTGCTTTATTTGGTATACAAATATATCATGGTGTTGTGCTTCCCAAATTCATTCCCGAAGATCTACTGTATCGTGGAAAGCTGTGATCGACATGAGATAGAATGAACTTGTATCATTCTATCTCACTGTGATCGACATGGGATAGAATGGTATGAAGTGGCACAGGTTTTGGGGCTTGGTTGTACTCAGGTTTGGAAGACAGGGCATTGGCTTCTTTCCCACTTGGAAATGTAGGTGATGCGAAAGTTGAATCTAGCAAAGAAAAAGGACCATCCAATCGGTCTCTGGCTTAACTTCCTGGCAGTTGGAGAAATTCCAAGGTTTTGTCATCAGTTCTGACCAGTACTTGGTGACGGAATCCTTCCAGGTGATGTTGCCAGGTCCCAAATACATGGCTAAGAGTTCTTTTTCCCAAATGGTATACAGTGATCCCCCGATCATTGCGAGGGTTCCGTTCCAGGACCCCTAGCAATGATCGGGTTTTAGCGAAGTAGCGCTGCGGAAGTAAAAACACCATCTGCGCATGCGCAGATGGTGTTTTTACTTCCGCAGCGCTAGCGAGGAGCCGAAGATTGGGGGCCGCGCGGCTGTTTTAAAACGTCGCCGCCGGCATGGGGGGCTTGCCAGCACCCCCCGGACCCCCAACCCGGGTTTGGGGGGCTGCTAGGAAGCCCCCCATGCCGGCGGCGACGTTTTAAAACAGCCGCGCGGCTTCCCAACTGAGTCCCGAAGACAAACGTCAAAGGCGAACTTCCATGTTTGTCTTCGGGACTCATTGGGAAGCCACGCGGCTGTTTTAAAATGTCGCCGCCGGCATGGGGGGCTTGCCAGCACCCCCCGAACCCGGGTGGCTGGGCGAGCAGCGAGCGAACGGCGGGTGGCCGGGCGAAGGGGCGAGCGAGCGGCGAACGGCGGGTGAGTGGGTGCTGGGGGGCTTCTCGCCCTCCCGCCAGCAAGAGGGGGAGCGAACGGTGTGGGCGGGCGAAGGGCGGGGCGAGCGGCGGGCGTGCGGGCAGGCAGGCGGCGGACAAGCCGTTCACTGGCGCCGCTCGCTCGCGCTTCCCAGCTGAGTCCTGAAGCCAATTCGCTTCAGGACTCAGCTGGGGAGTGGCGAGAATGAACGGCGTGGGCGGGTGAAGGGCGGGCGAGCGGCAGCAAGGAGTTTGCGTGGGCGGTGGGGAAACTCCTCGCTGATGCCCGCTGCTCGCCCTCCCGCCAGCAAGAGGGGGAAGACCAAGGGAAGCCGCCCAGCAGCTGATCTGCCCGGTGCCATCTACACATGCGTGCCCATAGAAAAAAGGGCGCGCATGCGCAGATGGTGTTTTTACTTCCGGGTTGCAAAATCGCCATATAGCCATTTCGCAATGATCGGGATCGCAATACCCGGGGGATCACTGTAGTGGCATTTGCCAGGTTTAGTTTTCTGGAGTAATAGGCACAGGGGAACAAAGGTCCGCCGTCTTGGCGTTGTTGAAGAAATATGGCCCCCACTCTGTTGTGATTCCGTCTGAGGCCCCTCAGGGTACGGCTGATCCTCTGCCGGCTTCCTGCTCAGAGGGGGAGGATGAGGAACAGGAGGTTCAGGCAGACGGGGAGGAGGAATCTCAGGCTGAGGGAGAGGGAGGACAGCCAGAGTCCCCGGGGGGGGAGCTCTCCCCAGCAAGCAGCCTGGATTCCTTAGATGAAAATGCACAAGCAATCATCGATCTCCGGCAGAGAAGAGCAACACAACGAAGGGGACAATTAGCCAGGTACTTTCAGCACTAAAGAGGCAACAGCTGGGTTTGGGTGTGGTGCTCTCTGGAAAGGCTGAAAAAGAAGACCCACCCTTCCTGGCTTGTGGAGTATTATCTTTAGGAGTCCTGGGACCTGGCTGTGATCTTTGGCGTCTTGGAATTCTGGTTTGTGACTTTGAATACTGAAACCTTGGGGGGAAAAGGTGTGGGTCTTATTCTCTACAGTGGTGGGTGTGCCAGCAAGAAGTCTGCTGTATTGTCTGGCCATCAGGATTCTGCTGTGAAGTCTCATAGCCTGCCTGTTGGGAAGAACAGGTTTTTCTCTGTGTTTATTTTTCAAACTATAAAGTGCCTTTGTTTGTACCAGCGTGTCTGGCTGTTTTTTCCAGTTGGTGTTGAAGTCTGGGGGCACCCAGACAGAACACACTCCAACATCGGAGGCATCAGCTTCTACGATAAAAGGACAAACGGGGTCTGGGTACTGGAGGATAGGTTCTTGCATGAAAGCTTTTTTGAGGTTGAGAAATGTCAAGATCTGGAGACTCTCTGGATTTGCATGCAAAATAAAGAAGGTTCTGTCATTAGAATTGGGGTGATCTATAGGCCTCCAGGGCAATCTGAGGAATATGACAACAAGATGGTGGATGAAATTACCCAAATGGCAGTAAAGGGAGATATTGTGGTTATGGGTGATTTCAACATGCCTGATGTTGACTGGAATATCCCCAGTGCCCTTACATGCAAAAGTAAGAATATAGTAGAGGCCTTTACAGGAGCAGCTCTGGCACAGCTGGTTAAGACACCAACTAGAGGGGAGAATATTCTAGATTTAGTTTTTACGAATGGGAATTGGGTTTGAGAGGTCAAGGTGGGAGAAAATTTAGGTTGCAGTGACCATCTATGTTTGTGGTTTGATGTAAAAACTCATTGTGAGCAATCCTATAATGCAACCAAAGTATTGGATTTCAGAAAAACAAATTTTAATGCAATGGGGGAATATTTAGATAATGAATTAAAGGGGAGGGATAAAATGACAGGAGTGAGCACCCAGTGGACTGTATTAAAAAAGGCCATCTTAAAAGCCACAGGACTGTATGTAAGACAAATAACTAAAGGTAAAAGGAAGAAGAAACCGCTATGGTTTAGCAATGATGTAAGGGCTATAGTTAATGAAAAAAAGGCTGCCTATAGTAGGTATAAAGAGTCTGGAAGTATAGCTGATAGGGAGGTGTATAAAATGAGACAGAAGGAGGCGAAACAGATAATATATGCTGCTAAAGCCTCAAAAGAGGAAGAAATTGCCAAATCTGTAAAGAAGGGGGGAAAAACCTTCTTCAGATATATTAGTGATAAGAAGAAGAAAAACTGCGGCATCACGAAGCTTAGTACCGGGAATAATACATGCATTAATGGGAATAAGGAGATCGCTGACCATTTCAATAGCTACTTCTGTTCAGTTTTCTCAAAAGACACCTTACAAAATAATAGTATAGAGGGATATAGCATCGCTTCCAGCTGTACGGATTCAGCTCCAGTGATCTTAGAAGCCGATGTCTTAGAAGAACTTGAACGATTAAAGATAAATAAGGGAATGGGTCCAGATGGCATCCACCCCAGAGTTCTTAAAGAACTCAGATCTGTCATTGCTACCCCCCTGACTGATTTGTTTAACCAATCCTTGTTAACAGGAGAAGTTCCTGAGGATTGGAGAATGGCCAGTGTTGTGCCTATCCACAAGAAGGGCAGTAGAGAAGAAGCTGGTAACTACAGGCCAGTTAGCTTGACATCAGTTGTAGTTAAAATGATGGAGACTCTACTCAAAAAGAGGATAAATCAGCACCTAAAAAACAATAACTTATTGGACCCAAATCAGCATGGCTTTACTGAAGGCAAATCATGTCAGACTAATCTCATTGATTTCTTTGACTATGTCACAAAGGTGTTGGATCAAGGTGGTGCCGTGGATATTGCCTACCTGGACTTCAGCAAAGCCTTTGATACGGTTCCACATAAAGAGCTGATAGATAAATTAGTGAAGATTGGACTTAATCCCTGGATAGTTCAATGGATTTGCAGCTGGCTGAAGCATAGACATCAGAGAGTTATTGTTAATGGCAAGTATTCTGAGCAGAGTCAGGTTACAAGCGGTGTGCCACAAGGGTCTGTTCTGGGTCCTATTCTTTTTAATATGTTTGTGAGTGACATAGGGGAAGGTTTGGTAGGGAAGGTTTGCCTATTTGCCGATGACTCTAAAGTGTGCAATAGGGTTGATATTCCTGGAGGCGTCTGTAATATGGTAAATGATTTAGCTTTACTAGATAAATGGTCAAAGCAATGGAAACTGCAGTTTAATGTTTCCAAATGTAAAATAATGCACTTGGGGAAAAGGAATCCTCAATCTGAGTATTGCATTGGCAGTTCTGTGTTAGCAAATACTTCAGAAGAAAAGGATTTAGGGGTAGTGATTTCTGACAGTCTCAAAATGGGTGAACAGTGCAGTCAGGCGGTAGGGAAATCAAGTAGGATGCTTGGCTGCATAGATAGAGGTATAACAAGCAGGAAGAGGGATATTATGATCCCGCTATATAGAATGCTGGTGAGACCACATTTGGAATACTGTGTTCAGTTCTGGAGACCTCACCTACAAAAAGATATTGACAAAATTGAACGGGTCTAAAGACAGGCTACAAGAATGGTGGAATGTCTTAAGCATAAAACGTATCAGGAAAGACTTAATGAACTCAATCTGTATAGTCTGGAGGACAGAAGGAAAAGGGGGGACATGATCAAAACGTTTAAATATATTAAAGGGTTAAATAAGGTCCAGGAGGGAAGTGTTTTTAATAGGAAAGAGAACACAAGAACAAGGGGACACAATCTGAAGTTAGTTGGGGGAAAGATCAAAAGCAACATGAGAAAATATTATTTTACTGAAAGAGTAGTAGATCCTTGGAACAAACTTCCAGCAGACGTGGTAGACAAATCCACAGTAACTGAATTTAAACATGCCTGGGATAAACATATATCCATCCTAAGATAAAATAAAGAAAATAGTATAAGGGCGGACTAGATGGACCATGAGGTCTTTTTCTGCCGTCAGACTTCTGTGTTTCTATGTTTCTATGTTGCTTTGCATTGCCCCATAGAAATGGAACTCCTTTCTGGAGAAGGCGACTGAGGGGCACAGTCAATGTAGCGAAGTTCAGAATGAAGGTTCGGTAATAGTTAACAAATCCCAAAAGTCTTCGGACATCTTTAACTCGAGATGGAGGTTGCCATGTTTGCAATGCATCATGTTTTCTGGTGTTCATTGTGATGCCTTGGGGAGAAATCACATGGCCTAAGAAGTCAATGGAAGTTTGAAAAATTGACATTTCTCTAACTTGGCATAAAGATGGTTTTATCGGAGGTGTTGGAGCACTTGTTGTAAGTGGTGTAGGTGGGTCTCTTTAGAACAGGGGTGGGCAATTAATTTTGCCATAGGGCCACATGAGAAATTGGGATGGTTTTAGGGGGCCGGACTAATATAATTAACTCAGTTCTACCCAATACTGTATATTATTGGGTAGAACTGAGTTAATTATATTATAATTATAAATTATAATCATATATTATATAATATATTATATTATATATATTATATATTATATCGTGAACATCTGGTTCTTATCTTGAAAAGTTATATATTATATTATATATTATAATTATATTATAATTATAAATTAATTGCCCACCCCCGGTATATAGTATACATATGCTAGGGGCAGATGCTAAATGCAAAAAGCTGAAATCATTTGGTCATTATCACTTCCCTATAATTCCAAATTATGAAACATTCTGATCCTAGAAAGTTCCTTTATCCAATTTTAAGTTAATAATTCATCCAATTAATATAATGCTACCTGATTATTTCATTTTTTTAAAAAAAATCCTAAAGTTGTCTAGTTCCTTTCTACTTCTATTTTTATCTATCAAGGAACTTGTTTGCTTTCCATAAAAGGGGAGAGAGATTCATATTCAATAGTTTTATATTTCCAGAGTAATGCCATTTCTCCTTCCTTCTTCCCTCCATTTTTTCTTCCTTCCTTCCTCCGTCCCTCCATTTTTCCTTCCTTCTTTCCTTCCTTCCCTCCTCCCTCCATTTCTCCTTCCTTCCTTCCCTTCCTCCTTCCTTCCCTCCATTCTCAGTCTTCCAATTCTCTCCCTGCTCCCCAACCTGATTTCCCCCCACTGGGGGAGGGAGAGGCTCCACCATGAATTCCCAAAGAAGGTTAAGTCAACTTATGGGAAAGGTGGAGAGGGCGAGGCGAGAGCTCCAGTGTAGGCAGCGCCGTCAGCCGAGCAACAGGCATGATATGACTGCCGCTTTTTTGCTTTTTGCTTCTGCGTGTAGGTGGCGATGCCATCCGTCTCCATCGCACTTTTGTAAATGCCACACGACTTTTGTAAATGCCGCACGGCTTTTGGAAACACCTCATGGCTTTTGGTTTTTGCCTGTGCGCACATGTGCACATGCACAGGTTGGACTGACCCCCACGGGCTGGTCACAGACAGTGGGCAGGCCACATCTGGCCCCTGGGCCGCATCTTGCCCAGGTCTCCTTTAGAAGGTGAGTAAATCAAAATGTCATTGAGATAAATGACCATGAAGTGGTCTATAAAGTCTTTCAAGATATCATTTGTGAAACGTTGAAATACCGCTGGAGCATTGGTAAGTCCAAAAGGCATTACGGTGAACTTGAAATGGCCGTATCGGGTCGCCTTCTCAGATGTGAATGAGGTTGCAAGCACCTCACAAATCGATCTTGAAGATGGTTGCTGTGCGAAGGCGTTCCATAAGTTCAGAGGTCAAAGGTAACGGGTAGCAGTTACAGGCAGTAATAGAACTGAGGTTGTGATAATCACAGCGAAGTCTTAGATCTCCGGATTTCTTTTTTACAAAAAGTACTGGGAGAGACAGTGGCGAGGAAGATTGTCGAATGAAACCCCTGGCCAGGTTTTTGTTGAGAAAGTCTTTTAAGGCAGCCAATTTGGGTTGGGACATGGAGTAGAGGCGCCCCCCAGGAAGCTTGGCATTGGGTAATCATTCAATGGCACAGTCGTAAGGTCGGTGAGGGGGTAATTGGTCTGCCTCTGTTTCATTAAAAATGTGGGCAAAGTTGGAGATGTCTGGTGGCAGAGTACTGGAAAGCTGGGCTGGAAGTTGAGTGGTGAAGGGCAGACGGATGTGGTCTATGCACTACAGACTAGGAAAAGAAATGCGATTTTGGGACCAAACAATGTGGGGATTGTGGGTGCATAGCCATGTTAAGCCAAGAACTATAGGAAAGTGGAGACCTTTGGTGACATAAAATTGGATGGGTTCTTCATGATGGTGAATTGGTTGGGTCTTGAACTTGATGGGTCCAGACAACAAAATGTGGCTGATGATAGTTTCAACAGGACACAATGGTATGGTGTGAAAGTGAGAAAAAGTCTCATCCATGAAGTTGGTAGTGGCTCCAGAATCCAATAAA
Organism: Erythrolamprus reginae; assembly: GCF_031021105.1. NCBI lineage: Eukaryota > Metazoa > Chordata > Lepidosauria > Squamata > Dipsadidae > Erythrolamprus > Erythrolamprus reginae. Next base: position 75,650,483 of record NC_091953.1, read on the forward strand.
GCAGTAGCAGGGAGGGCTTTGGGTGGATTTTTAAAATTTACCTCCATGGCTAAGGTCAGGTGTCTTGAAGGTGTCAGGTCTTCTACCATAGTGGTTTGGTGCCTGCCCAGCCAAACGACTCCTTTAGGCTGGGCTCTGGTGGTTTCCTGGTAAGGTGGCCTGGACCTGAAGCACTGGGCCGTTGTTCGGGAATGGAACATGAACAGGGGTGCCACATCTTTTCTGACGGCATGTGTTCTCGTTTCTGGTAGAACTTTAGCAATTACAAATAACTCTTCCTAAATGCAGCATTTCATAAACAAAGAAACTCCATTTTATTCTCTTCTTTTGCGTATCCAAATACATTTCATTGCTACCACATTTCTCTCAGCCCGTTATCTTTCTTAATTGCATTCCTCCCATTCCTTCTAGCCTTCTCCAGTTAACAAGATTTATGTCCTCCCTGCATGATTCTAAAACAGCAGAACTGACTGTTAATCAACACAGAATACTTTTGCTTACTTGGGAGCGGAACGAAAACCTTCCATATTTCTCTTTTGCAATGTTGAAACTCCACCCTTCTTCCCCACTGACCCCCTGACGTACCAAATACATCACTACAATATTTAACCCATTCCTCTCCTTAATATCTTCTTCCCAACACCCGTTCTTTACGTTTTTGGACCCTTCTGAATTTAGGATTTACCCATCGAACGTCTGATTCTTCCTCACTAGATCCTGGACTCGTAGACCCATCCTGTGGCTGGCCTCCCACCTGTTCTACTACCTGTAACCCCGGCCCCCCAACCACTAATTTATAAACACTATCTGTATCAGAGTCCTCAATTTCTTCATCATCCTCCACCTGACCAGGAGTATGTACAACACCATACCCCTCCTCAGGGTCCCTCCCCTGGAGCAAAATTAAGGTGAGGTTTATCAGGGAATTGAACATGAAAGTTAGCAATCAAAGCAGGAGCATCAAAATAATGAGCATCCATCCAAACAGTGGTGTCAGGCCCACCTCCGGACCATTCCACCTGGTATTGGAGACTGTCGTTAAACCAATGAGAGTCCCAGATGCTAGTAATGTCCAAGTGTTGTAGTGGAAGGCGAAGGGCGGTGTCTGGATGGGAGGGAGCAGGACCGGCAGGGCCCGGGAGTGGGGCCTGAAGTGGGGAGTCAGGGGAGACAACAATAGTGAGCAATGAAAAATAGGATGCACCCGCATGGAAGAAGGTAGAGTCAAATGGTATGTGACAGGATTGATGACCTTTTCAACAGGGAAAGGCCCAATGAAACGTTGACCCAGCTTGCGGTGAGGTTCAGAAGAAAGGTATTTGATAGAAAGCCAAACTTGATCGCCAACAGTTAATGGGGGAATGGCTCTGTGGGAACGGTCGGCAAAGCATTTGTAGTCTTCTTTGGCTTGAGTTAAGGAATGTTGGACGAGTTGATGAACGGCATGTAACTCGTTGAGAAAATCACCAGCATGTGGAAATGGCAAATCAGCAGGAGTGAGCGGAAACAAGTGGGGATGGAACCCGTAGGTGGAGCAGAACAGTGTGGTCTGCGTAGAGGTATGTTCAGAATTATTAAAGGTGAACTCAGCTACAGAGATATATTTGGACCAATCGTTTTGTCTGTCGTGAACAAAACAACGGAGGTATTGTTGCAGGATGCCAATAACTTTTTCTATGCCCCCACTGGTTTGGGGGTGATGGGTAGATGCCAGGGAAATCTTGACTTGAAGAGAGGTCATGAGTTCTTTCCAAAACTGGGTGGTGAATTGTGGACTGCACGGAGACGATGGTGTCGGGTAATCTGTGGAGGAGGAAGATGTTTTGGATAAATAGGTGAGCTGTGATTTTGGCTGTAGGAATTCAACGACAAAAGATGAAATGAGACATCTTGGTTAACATATCCACTACTACAAATATAGCAGTGAACCCTTGGGAAACAGGTAAGCAGGTGAGAAAGTCCATAGAAATGGTACCCCAGGGTCTTTCAGGTGTAGGTAAAGGTTGCAATTATCCCAGAGGGGGTCCGGTGGCGGCTTTGGCTTGGCGACAACGGATACATGAGTTAATCATGGCAGAGTCTGTGCCACCAAAAGGTATGAGAAATGAGACATAAGGTTTTGAAGAGGCCAAAATGGCTGGCGGCGGGATTATCATGACACTGGTTGAGGATGAGACCTCGGAGTGGACCTGCGGGAACATAGAGCAGGTTACGGTAGTGGAGCAAGTCCTCAGCGATGGTCCATGGAGAATCAGGTTCTAGATCTTGTTTCCTTTGGGTGACCAAGGGGTCCTGGCATTGTGCTTCCTGAATTCTTTCACGAAGATCTACCGCAGTGTGGTCGACTGCAATCGACGCTAGATGCAGAATGGTACGAAACGGCACAGGTTCGTGATTGTTGGTGTATTCAGGTTTGTGAGACAGTGTGTTGGCTGGTTTGTTGTCCCACTTAGAAATGTAGGTAATGCGGAAGTCGAATCTGGCAAAGAAGAAGGACCATCGGATTTGTCGCTGGCTTAGCTTCCTGGCAGTTTGGAGAAATTCCAAGTTTTTGTGGTCAGTTCTGACCTGTACTTGGTGACGGGCTCCTTCCAGGTGATGTCTCCAGGTTTCAAAAGCAGTCTTGATGGCCAAAAGTTCCTTTTCCCAAATGGTATGGTTCTGTTCAGGAGGTTTTAATTTCCTAGAATAATAGGCACAGGGAAATAAAGTCCACTGTCTTGGTGTTATTGAAGAAGTACAGCTCCTACTCCAACGTCGGAGGCATCGGCTTCGATGGTAAATGGACGGTGGGGATCAGGATATTGGAGAAGAGGTTCTTGCATGAAAACTTTTTTGAGATTAAGAAAGGCTTGTTGTTGTTCGGTGCCCCATTGAAATGGAATGTTTTTCTGGAGAAAATGAGTGAGGGGTGCAGTCAAGTTGGCGAAGTTAGGGATTAAGGTTTGGTAATAGTTGACAAAACCAAGAAATTGTTGGACATCTTTGGTTTGAGCTGGTGGTTGCCATGTTTGCAAGGCGTCGAGTTTGTTGGTGTCCATGGTGATGCCTTGAGGGGAAATGACATGGCCTAAGAAGTCGATGGCTGTTTGAAAAAATTGGCATTTTTCTAACTTTGCATACAGGTGGTGTCAGAGGTGTTGGAGTACTTGTTGTAAGTGGTGTAGGTGAGTTTCTGGTGAAGGAGAATATATCAAAATGTCATCATTAGCTAAATTGGCCATCCTGAGCTGGCTGGTTGAATTTCTTAATTAATTCAAAGGTTGGGAGTTTCAACACTGTTCTGGTTTCTGGTAGAACTTTAGCAATTACAAATAACTCTTACTAAATGCAGCATTTCATAAACAAAGAAACTCCATTTTATTCTCTTCTCTTGCATATCCAAATACATTTCATTGCTATCACATTTCTCTCAGCCCGTTATCTTTCTTAATTGCATTCCTCGCATTCCTTCTAGCCTTCTCCAGTTAACAAGATTTATGTCCTCCCCACATGATTCTAAAACAGCAGAACTGACTGTTAATCAACACAGAATACTTTTGCTTACTTGGGAGCGGAATGAAAACCTTCCATATTTCTCTTTTGTAACATTGAAACTCCACCTTTCTTCCCCACTGACTCCCTGACGTACCAAATACATCACTACAGTATTTAACCCATTCCTCCCCTTAATATCTTTTTCCCAACACCTGTTCTTTACGTTTTTGGACCCTTCTGAATTTAGGATTTACCCATCGAACATCTGATTCTTCCTCACTAGATCCTGGACTCGTAGCCCCATCCTGTGGCTGGCCTCTCAGTGTGGAGTTGGCACTGGTCTGGTATTTCCCACAAATTGGCTTTCATATCTGGCCACATGGCTCTGGGCGGATTGCATTTTGGTTTCAATGGCCAAGCACATATGGTAAAGTTTGAGTAGTGTATCAGGAGTTGGTTGGTGCATCAACTCATTCACAAACTTGGGTGATAGTCCATCCTGGAACAATTCCAACTGAGCCCCCTCATCCCAGTTCAGGGGTGCTACTAAGTTCCAAAATTTGGAGATATATTCAGAGATGGTCTTGGTGCCAAGTAATAGCTTGTGCAATTGGATAATGGCATTCTGTATGGGCATGGGATCAATAAATTCCTGTCCCAGAAGACATCCATTTGTGATGTCACACTGCTGCTGGGTGATTCCCGGTTTCTCCAGGATTCCTTTGGCATTTTGATAGCTACGATTGCCAAATCGGGCGACCGCGGACCCGTAGAGCCCACGGTTTTGAAGAGGAAACTCCAGTGCACCTGGGGGTGGCTGCTGGGCCCCTTGGGGAGTGGGGAACCTCTCTTGATCATCTCTTGAAGAGACCTACTTTTTGGCAGATCCGGAAGCGTGGTATTCCTATTTCATTAGAGGAGGCCATGGTAATGACGGAGCACTCTTTGGGATTATAAGTGGAAGATTGTGAGTGGTACTTGGAATTTGAAAGTTAAAGAAAGTAACCCCTTTGTGATTAAAAAACTGATTTCATCTTTTGTAAAATTTTAAGCGAATAAGAGGCAGTGACTTTGATTCTTTGCAGAAACATGGCAGTAATGACTTTGCAATAAACATCCGGAACAGGTGTAAATAACATACTCTTCGCTGGATCCCGGCTCCATTCTCCTAACTCCTGATTGTTGACTGCTGAGTACCGATCACAAAGGGAGAAAGACTTTAGAATGTGTTGAAGGTAAGAGAAGGGAGTTCTCCTTAAGACTGCTGTCATCATTTGAAGAAATATTTTGACTATTTTGAATGGAATGAATCAGGTTACATTGATTTTATAACAACCGGAATCCTCCCACCTTCCTTTTCTTTGTTTGCTTTGCACCACTATCCCCCCATTCCCGGAATCTGTGTTCTTGTTGATTCTCTCTTTTTTCCTTGGGACTTAATCATTTGAAGGATTACTTAACTATTTAAATTCGTTTTTGGATATCCAGACCAATGATCCCTCTAATTTTTTTTCGGTGTGGGAGGAAAAGTATAGTGTCTGAGCAGCAGTCCCTTTGGGACTGGGTGGCACAGAAAAATAAATAAATAAATAAATAAGAAAAAAATTCCCTTCTTTTTTATTAAAATAAATTAATAATAAAACAAAACCAAAATCTATTACTATTATTACTATCTTCTCCTTTTTCCATCCCTGTCTCCTCCCCCCTTGTGTGTGTGTGTGTGTGTGTGTGTGTGTGAACTCTTGAACCATTTCCAATAACAGGTGAGCTATTGGAAATGGTTCAAGAGTTCTCTCTCTCTCTCACACAAACACAAATGGCTGGGGTTTTTTTTCTTTGTTATTATTTGGGTGTTTTTTACCATATGCTTTAAATCAAGAGTCATTTCTCTCTCTTTCTCATTCTCTCTCCCCCTCTTGCTCTCTCTCTCTTTTTCTCACTTTCTCTGTCCCTATCTTTCTTTCTCTCTCCCCCTCTTTCTCTCTCTCTATCTCTCTTTCTCTCTCTTTCTCTGTTTTCTTTCTCTCTCTCTATTGCTTTCTCTCTCTCTCTCTTTCTATCTCTCTTGCTTTCTTTCTCTTCTCTCTCTTGCTATCTCTCTCTCTCCCCCCTCTTTCTCTCTCTCTCTCACTTCTCCCGCGGCGGTGGCTGCAGCTTCTCCTCCTCCTCCACCTCTGCGCTCCCACCCAGGGGGCTGCGAGAGAGGGTTTTCTCCGCACGCTTTGGGAATGCCCGCCCCACCCCTCTCCCAGTCCCTTCGCTGGGAGCGCTTTCCTCCCGAGCTTTCAGCAAGGGGGCTGCAGTAGAGGCAGGGCAGGCGTTCCCGAAGAACTTGGAGAAAGCGCTCTCGCAGCCCCCTCGCTGAAAGAGAGAGAGGGAGAAGGAGAGAGAAGTGGAGGAGGAGGAGAAGCTGCAGCCACCACTGTGGGAGAAGGTGGAGGAGGAGGAGAGGGGGCGGATCGGGTGGGCGGGGGCAGGGCCGAGAGGCCAGGGGCGCGAGGGGGCCGGAGGGGGCCGGAGGCATGGTGGGGAGGCAGGGGTGGCCGCGGCTCCCTTTCCTTTTACTGCCGGTGCCTCCCCCCGCCCCCCAATGGGCTGGCAGGGGGATGGGGAGCGCGTGCCCATGGAAAAGGGTGCAGGCGGGGGTATTTGGGGGTGCGCGCCTGCTCACGGGCGCAGTTTACGGGGAACGCTGATCCAGACTACTACTTATACCAACTGGACTTATATTAACTGATCTTCCTTTAGACATTTTACCCAATATTTTACCCAATATTACTTACAACAACTTATCAACTGTTGAACTGTGGGACTAATAAATTTTCCTCCATACATTCAGAACCTTTCTATAAGTCTGAATTGTAGCTACCTGACTTTTTGACTTCCTACCAGGAACCTTTCACATTTCACCTATTGAACTATTTATTGAACTACTTCATTACTTTATGGATTACCTTATTTGCTGAATCTTCTACATTTATAGTTTGCGGAGTTTGCGGAGTTTGCGGAGAGGGGCGGCATATAAATCCAATAAATCTAATCTAATCTAATCTTCCCAATTTAAATGATACTATAGCTACTTAAAGAGGAACTTAATATATTTTTGTCTCTATTTTATCTTATTTTTTTCTTCTACTTTAGACACATACTACCTTAACCTTCGAACTTAAATCAAACTTAGACTATATTATTTTGGATTAATTTGAAATAGAAATTAAGCATTTTATATATAGAAATTTTTGATAAATTAAGCCTATAAAATTGTATAAATTAATTTCATATCTTATATTGATTAATAATACTAACATTTAATAATACAGCGATACCTTGTCTTACAAACTTAATTGGTTCTGGGATGAGGTTCTTAAGGTGAAAAGTTTGTAAGATGAAGCAATGTTTCCCATAGGAATCAATGGAAAAGCGATTAATGCGTGCAAGCCCAAAATTCACCCCTTTTGCCATCCGAAGCGCCCGTTTTTGCGCTGCTGGGATTCCCCTGAGGCTCCCCTCCATGGGAAACCCCACCTCCAGACTTCTGTGTTTTTGCAATGCTGCAGGGGAATCCCAGCAGGGGAATCCCAGCATTTCAAAAACGAGTGCTTCGCTGGCAATGGAAGTCTGGAGGTGGGGTTTCCCAGCAAAGGGAGCATCAGTGAAATTGCAGCATCGCAAAAACACCAAAGTCCTTGAAACCCCACCTCTGGACCTCTGTGTTTTTGCGATGTTGCGATTTCACTGAGGATCCTCTTGCTGGGAAACCCCACCTCCAGACTTCCGGTGCCAGCGAAGCACCTGTTTTTGCAATGCTGGGATTTCCCTGCTAGGATTCCTCTGCAGCATCACAAAAACATGGAAGTCCGGAGGTGGGGTTTCCCATGGAGGGGAGCCTCAGGGAAATCCCAGCAGCGCAAAAATGGGTGCTTTGCTGGCAACGGAAGTCCAGAGGCAGGGCATCCCAACGGCAGTGGTGGGTTTGTAAGGTGAAAATAGTTTGTAAGAAGAGGCAAAAAAATCTTAAATCCCGGGTTTGTATCTCGAAAAGTTTGTATGACAAGGCGTTTGTAAGATGAGGTAACACTGTACTAATATTTAAATAAATGATTTTCTGATTACTACTGAATATCTTGAGGAATTGAATATATATACCAAGTTGTTTATATGGAACTGTTTCCATTTTTGTACCCAAATACTTGATATCTTGACTAATTTTGGACCATTCTTTGTTTTCTTTTCCTTTTTTCTCTTTCTCTCTCTTTCTTTCTTATCTTCGTTCCCGTTGAATTGACTACTCATATTATAATAGTTATTACTGAATGATATTTGAACCTCTGAACCCTTTTTCTACTCTATCATCTTACCTGCTTTGATATTCCTATACTCTTATACCTACATTTGTTCCTACTATATCTTACTTTTCTCAATCTTCTTTCAATGTACTTATATTTATTATTTACTACTTATTAAGTAACTTTACAAACTCCTATCACAATTAATAACACTTAACAATACAGTGATCCCTCGAGTATCGCGAGGGTTACGTTCCAAGACCCCTCGCGATAATTGATTTTTCGCGATATAGTGGTGCGGAAGTAAAAACACCATCTGCGCATGCGCGCCCTTTTTCCATGGCTGCACATGCGCAGATGGTGGAGTTTGCGTGGGCGGCAGGGAAGACCCAGGGAAGGTTTCTTCGGCCGCCCAGCAGCTGATCTGCTCGCGGCAGCAGCGAGGAGCCGAAGATCGGGGTTTCCCCGCCGCCCACGCAAAGGGGAAATCCCGATCTTCGGCTCCTCGCTGCTGCGGTGCTGCCGAGCAGATCAGCTGCTGGGCGGCCGAAGAAACCTTCCCTGGGTCTTCCCTGCCACCCACGCAAAGGGGAAACCCCGATCTTCGGCTCCTCGCTGCTGCCTGCCTGCCCGCCGCTCGCCCGCCCGCCGCCCGCCGCTCGAGAGCAAGAGGGGGAGAGATAGAGAAAGAGAGAGAAGGAAAGAAAGAGATGAGAGAGGGAGGAAGAGAGTGTGAGAGAGGAAGAAGCAAGATAGAGAAAGAGAGAGAGAAAGAAAGATGAGAAAGGAAGAGAGTGACGTCATCGGGTGGGGAAAATCGCGATATAGCGTTTCGCGAAGATCGAGATCGCGAAAATCGAGGGATCGCTGTACTTAAAATTGTATGACCAGATTGGACTTTATTTAGAATAGTCTCAGGATGTCCTAGTCAAGTCAATCTACCATAACAAAATCTTGGAAGAAGAACACCAATCAACCATCAACACCGGCTTCGAAGTGCACTACAGAGATGGCCTCATCGGAAAAGCTATCTACTACACAATCTTCCCAGCCAACACCGATGATCACATTGAACTCCCTGTTTGATATAATGACCAAAATGCAAGAGTCGATCAATCAGAATTACGATGTTTTAAGAGGAACTATGGGAGCGATGAAATACAATATAAAAAAAATTAAAGACCATGTGGGCCATCTTGATGAGCATATGGAAAAATTAGAGGAGCGAATGGAAGGCGTACAGGGGATCATAACACATAATACTCAAAGAATAACAAATATGGAAGAAACTAATGACAGGATGGACACGCAATTACAATTCACTGAAGCAAGAACTGAGTATATCAATAAAACTCTAGAACAACCAATAATAAATCTTGAGCTAGAAAAATTAGCGTTTTTCCTCCGTTTTCAAAATGTTACCAAACCTGAAGACCAAGATCTTCCCCACACAATGGCTGAGATACTAGCGAATATTACTGGTAAGACTCCTCAAGAAATGATCGATCATACAAATGAAATATACTGAATTTCTACCTCCTATGCAAGGCGCCACAGACTCCCAAGAGAAGTCCACATCAGAGTACTTAAAAGAAGTATTCGAGATGAAGTATACAATATGTCCAAAGAAAATACAGTATCCTATAAAGGCAGAATCATCGTTATTCTACGTCAAATCCCAAGACGTGTTAGAGAAAAAAGAAAACCATATCAAACATTAGTCAACAAATTAAACAAGAATAATATCCAGTTCAGATGGCTTATCCCTGAAGGTATCATGGTGACCCTGATTGACAAAAAGTATAAAATTACCTCACCTGATGAAGCAAAGGAATTTTATGACCATATCCTTAAATCAGTTGAAGAGACAAGACCAAAAGAAATTGACAGTAGAGATAAGCTTACGACAGAATAGTTAAGTTCTGACGACAACCTACTGGACAAAGACCAGGAAACAAAACAATTGGATGATGAATACTCTGGATGAGGACCAAAAAGAGAAGTCAAAAGAAACTATACTCCAACAATAGACAAAATGAGACTACTCTATTTTCCACTAATATGAATGGTTTAAATTCGTACAAAAAGAGAACAATTTTTTTTCATAAATTGATTAACCATAACTATGACATAATATACTTACAAGTAACTCACATTTCAAAAGATGAGATCAATTTATTACATTTTCTCAACCTTGGAGAATTTTTTACTACATCTGCGTCTGTTAAAAAAAGAGGTATAGTTATATACGTTAAAAAGACCTTCTTTCCCAAACTTATTTATGCGAATCAAAACGGCCAACTATTGATAGTCCAATTAAATTTAGAACATAAAAAAATTACTATTATAGGAATATATGCCCCCTCTATCAACCAATCTGCCTTTTTCAACAATCTACATTAAAAAAATATTAGATCTAATAAAATTTCTTATAATTGGAGATTTTAACGCCATCTTAGATAGAACTAAAGACTACAAAGATATCACCAAATACAACCCAGGAAAAATACTACCATCTACATTCAACCATTTAGTTTATGAATTCATCCTAAAAGATATATGGAGATATTACCATCTGGACACCAAATAAAATACCTTCTTTTCACTTCCGCACAAATCTTGTGCCTGCATTGATATGGCTTGGTCTAACCTTGAAATTACAAATGAAATTATAGATATACAAATATTAAGCGCTACCTGGGCTGATCATTATTTATTTATTTATTCTATTTTTATGCTGCCCTTCTCCTTAGACTCAGGGCGGCTTACAACATGTTAGCAATAGCACTTTTTAAAAAAACAGAGCTAGGCTATTGCCCCCACAATCCGGGTCCTCATTTTATCCACCTTGGAAGGATGGAAGGCTGAGTCAACCTTGAGCCGGTGATGAGATTTGAACCCTTTACTACTATCATTCAGAGATTTCAATAACAAAAATTTGCAAAGGTGGTCCACGTATCAAACAATTATTAATCAACAACAATTTCAAGATATGATACAGCGCGATTTACCTCCCTTTTTCGAAAGCAACTGTAATGGTGAGACATCTCAACAAATTGTATGGGACGCCACCAAAGCTTACATTCATGGTATTTATATATCAACAAAAAAAATGAAAGAAAAACATGAGCAATTACAAAAATTAAACACATCCTTACAACTCGCTGAAAAAGCTTTACACATTGATCCCAAAAACATCGCAATTTTGGCTGAAATAAAAACCATGAAACATGAATTAAACTTAATAATTCAACACCAACTTTCCCAAAAATTAAAAATCATGAAACAAGTATATTTTGAATCTGCTAACAAACCAGGTCACTGGTTGGCCCTTATACTGGCCCAGCAAAAACTAGATAAAAACATTGACGCTTTATATGACACCTTTGGACACTTGAAAACCACCAATATTGACAAAAAACAAATAATCCAGGACTTTTATGAAGAACTATACAATACAGTAAAAATAAACGATGAATTGATATTAAACTATTTAGAACAAAATAAAAAAAACATTGATAAATGATGAACAAAGACACATTCTAAATAACCCAATTACTATTACAGAACTCAAAGCTGCAATTGCAAAGCAAAAACAAAGAAACAATAAAACCCCTGGCCTTGACAGAATTCCATCTTAATTTTACAAGCAATATTTAGATATATTCCTACCCATAATGTTAGATATTTATAATGACACACTCTCTCATGCTAAACTTCCTAATTCCTGGTCAGAAGCCTATATAACAGTGATCCTGAAAGACAACTAGAACAGGCATCACCTTGAAAATTACAGACCCATATCACTTCTCACTACTGATTACAAAATTTTTACCTCAATAATTGCAGATCGTTTAAAGAAAATTTTAAACATCACCATTCACTCTGACCAAAACAGATTTTTGCCCTTGAGAAATATAGCAACCAATACAAGAATAATAGTAAACACTATTGAATACTATGATAAACATTTTGACTTTGGATTTAAAGAAAGCATTTGACAGGCTTTAGATTTGATAGCAAAAGGAGATGCATAGAAAGAAACTGTCCCTGTGGTTGACCCCAAATTACATTTAGAGAGAGCACTAGTGGCTTTAGATTAGACAGAAAAAGGAAATGCAGAGAAAGAAAGTGGCCCTGTGGTTGACCCCAAATTAAATTTAGAGAGAGAGCACTAGTGGCTTTAGATTAGACAGAAAAAGGAAATGCAGAGAAAGAAAGTGTCCATGTGGTTGATCCCAAATTATATTTGCAAGAGGATGAACAGGGGGATGCAGAGTAGCAGGAGGATGCACCAGCTTTTTTCAAGCAATCCTGTATGCAGCAGGCACCAGCTTTCTTCAAGCAATCCAGTGTGCAGCAGGCACCAGCTTTTTTCCAGCAATCCAGTGTGATGGAAAGGCATGCACTCTGTGGTGCAATCGGTCTCTGGCCACTGTGGCCAGTAGTAACAGCTTTAGGCTTTAGATTTGATAGAAAAAGGAAATGTGGAGAAATAAGGTGACCCTGTGGCTGACCCCAAATTAAGTTTAGAGAGAGTGGCTTTAGAGAGTGGCTTTAGATTAGACAGAAAAAGGAAATGCAGAGAAAGAAAGTGGCCTTGTGGTCAACCCCAAATTAAATTTAGAGAGAGACATAGAGGCTTTAGATTTGATTAAAAAAAGAGATGCATAGAAAGAAAGTGTCCATGTGGTTGACCCCAAATTATATTTGCAAGAGGGTGAAGAGTAGCAGGAGGAGGCAACAGCAGCCACCAGGTTTTTTCCAGCAATTCTGTATGCAGCAGGCACCTGCCGGCCTTTGGTCCCCATGGGATCTAGCACCTCGTCATCACCATCAGAATCTTCTTCCACCCACTCCTCCCTGCTATCCTCCCTCTCAGCCTCAACATTGCAGTAAACTGCAGGTGGAGGTTTGGGTCTCATCATCCTTCCCCAATGAAGCCCTGGACACCTCCTCGTTCTCTGGCAGAAGCTCCAGGCTATCCAGAAGCCCAAAGTCTGCAACTGGGGATGGGTCAGGTGGACGGCCCATGGCATCCCAGTTACAAGTGTCAGCGAAGAGCATTAAAGATTCTATGCGTGTCATCAAGTCCAACCCTCTGCCTAAGCAGGAACCCTATAGCATCTTAGCCAAATGGCAGTCTAATTTCCTCTTTAAAATGTCCAGAGTATTGGAGTTCACAATGTCTGCTGGTAGGTTGTTCCACTGGTTGATCGTTCTGACCATCAGGAAGTTCTTCCTTACTTCCAGGTTGAATCTCTCCTTGGTCAGCTTCAAGCCATTGTTCCTCGTCCGACCCTCCGGTGCCCTGGAGAATAAAGTGATCCCCTCCTCCCCGTGGCAACCCCTTGAAAAGGAGGGCCAGAGAGGACATGATAGCAGTCTACAGGTATCTGTAGACTGCTATCATGTCCTCTCTGGCCCTCCTTTTCTCTAGGCTATCCATGCCCAGATCCCGCAGTCTCTCTTTGTAAGTCTTGGTTTCTAGACCCCTGATCATTTTGGTTGTTCTTTTCTGCACCTTCTCCAGAGTTTCAATGTCTTTTTTGAAGTGTGGTGACCAGAACGGAACACAGTACTCCAGGTGTGGTCTGACCAGGGTGTAGTAGAGTGGTATTAAGACTTCACTGGTCTTGGAGTGTATTCCCCTGTTGATGCAGCTTAGGATTGTATTGGCTTTTTTGGCTGCTGCTGCACATTGTTGGCTCATGTTTAGTTGATTATCCACCAAGACTCCAAGATCTCTTTTGCCGTCGCTACTGCTGAGAGGGGTTTCTCCCAGGCTGTATGTGTGTCCAGTTTAGGTGAAGGACTTTGCTCTTGTCGATGTTGAACATCATTTTGTTGGTGTGGGCCCACTGTGTTAGTCTGTCCAGGTCTTTCTGTAATTTGAGCCTGTCTTCAAGGGTGTTGGCTATCCCCGCCAGCTTGGTGTCATCTTTGAATTTGATTAGTTGCCTTTCTATTCCTCATCCAGGTCATTGATGAAAATGTTGAAGAGCACAGGGCCCAGGACAGAACCCTGTGGTACCCCGCTGCCTACTTTCTTCCATGTGGATTTGGAACCGTTGAGGACAACTCGTTGGGTGCGGTCAGTCAGCCAACTGTTAATCCATCTGCATGTGTTGTAATCTACCCCACTTTTTTCTAATTTGTTGATTAGGAGATTGTGGTCAACTTTATCGAAAGCTTTGCTGAAGTCTAAGTATATGAGGTCCACTATGTTGCGCTGGTATACTGATTTGGTTATGGTGTTGAAAAAGGATATGAGATTGGTTTGGCATGATTTGTTTCTGACAAACCCGTGTTGGCTGTTGGATATTATCCTGTTTATTTCCAGGTAGTGGCAAAGCTGGTTTTTTTATTATTTTCTCCAGTATTGTTCCAGGTGTTGAAGTCAGACTAATAGGTCTGTAGTTGTCTGGATCCCTCTTTTTACCTTTTTTGTGGATGGGAACTACATCAGCTCGTTTCCAGTCATCTGGTAGGTTTCCAGTGGCCCAAGATTTTTGGTAGATGAGGAGAAGAAGTTCCGCTATGGTGTCTGCCAGTTCTTTTAGGACTCTGGGGTGAAGTCCGTCAGGTCCTGGTGATTTGTACTCATTGAGCTCCCACAAGTAGTCCCTAATAGTAGCTTTATCTGTGTTGAGTTTGATTCCAGGGCTGTTTATTGCAGTTAAGTTGTAGCTTGGTTGTAGCTCCTTTATGTGTGCAGACTGATGTAAAGTAGGCATTGAGCAGCTGTGCTTTATCTCTGTTGTCTGTTATTTCATTACCATCTTTATTTTTTAGTATAGTGACTGTTTCCTTGATTTTCTTCTTGTTGTTTATGTGATGGAAGAAACTTTTTTTGTTGTCATTAACTTTCATTGCGAGGTATTGTTCGTGTTGAGCTTTTGGTGTTCTTATTTTTTGTTTGCAGGTTCTGGCTGTTTGCTGATATTCCACCTTGGTTATGAGTCCTTCTTTCCATTTATTGTATTTGGCTTTTTTTTGTTTCTGACAAACCCATGCTGGCTGTTGGATATAATGTTGTTTGTTTCTAGGTAGTGGCAAAGTTGTTTTTTAATTATTTTCTCCAGTATTTTTCCAGATATTGAAGTCAGACTGATTGGTCTGTAGTTGCCTGAGTCAGTCTTTTTACCTTTTTTTTGTAGATGGGGACTACGTCAGCTTGTTTCCAGTCTTCCGGAAGGTCTCCAGTGGTCCAGGATTTTTGGTAGAGGAGAAGTGGTTCCGCAATGGTGTCTGCCAGTTCTTTTAGGACTCTGGGGTGAAGTCCGTCTGGCCCTGGTGTTTTGTACTCATTTAGCTCCCACAAGTAGTCCCTTATTGTGTTTTTCTCTATGTTGAGTTTGGTTCCGAGGCTATTTGTTGCAGACTTGCAGGTTGGTTGGTAGGTGGTAGGTGGTCCCATTTTGTGTGAACACTGATGCAAAGTAGGTGTTCAGCAGCTGTGCTTTGTCTCTGTTGTCTGTGATTTAATTACCGTCTTCATTTTTTAGTGTAGTGACTGTTTCCCTGATTTTCTTCTTGTTCTTTATGTGCTTTTTTTGTTGTCTTTGACTTTCATTGCAAGGTATTGTTCGTGTTGGGCCTTTGCTGTTTTTATTTTTTGTTTGCAGGTTTTGGTTGTTTACTGATATTCCGCTTTGGTTATGAGTCCTTCTTTTCATTTTTTGTATTTGGCTTTTTTTTCTTTTATGTTGTCTGTGAGTTCTTTGTTTAGCCAAGTTGGTTTCATTTTGGTTTTTCTTTTTTTCTTTTTCATGGGGATTGTATTGTTTTGGGCATCTATGATACTGTTTTTTAGGGCCTTCCAGGCTTCCTGTGTGGTTTTACCCTTTAGAAGTTCCTTCCAGAATTTTTTTTCCAGGTTTGCTCTGAGCTTGTTAAAATCCACTTTTCTGAAGTCTGTGACTCTAGTAGTGTTAGGTACAGCAGTTGGTGATTGTAATATGTTGAATTTGAGGATGACATGGTCACTCTCACCCAATGTCCCTTCTTCTTCAATTTCCTCTATCATTTCTTCCCTGTTTGTTAATTTTAGGTCGAGTATTGCAGTCCCTATGGTTCCTGGTTCCACTTTTTGGGTTAGAAAGTTATCAGCGAGACTGGTGAGAAATCTATCAGACTTTCCACTTGGTGCGAGTTTGTTTTCCAGTTAATGTCGGGGTAGTTAAAGTCTCCCATTATTGTTGTGCTGTGCTTGTTGCATATTTCTGTTAGATGGCTTGTAAAGAGGTTATCCATTGTATCTGTTTGGTTTGGTGGTCTGTAGTATACTCCAATTGTAATATTGCCCTTTTTTCTTTTATGTTAACCCATATGATTTCTAGGGGGTTATCTTCTTTGGTTGGATATAGTTCTGTGGCAGTGTAGTGGTCTTCTTTGTATAGTGCAATGCCACCTCCTTTCTTGTTTGACCTGCTTTTCTTGAAGAGGTTGTAACCCTTTATCTGCGTGTTCCAGTCGTGTGTCTCATTTCACCAGGTTTCTGTAATTTCAATTAGATTGCATTGCCCCTCGTGTATTAATAATTCCAGTTCATCCTGTTTGTTCCCCAGGCTTTGTGCATTAGTGTACAGGCATTTTAGGTGTTTGTGTCTGATTCTGGGTGGGCATTTTTTATCCTCGGATTTATTTGTAGGCTTGACTTGTTCCCCTTCCTTGTTTTGTTTGTTGTTCAATCTTTTAGTTTGGTCACCCTCCCCTCTCGGGTCTAGTTTAAAACCCTCCTGATAAGTTGGGCTAGTCGATTTCCTAGGAGGTTCTTCCCAGCCCCAGTGAGGTATAGCCCGTCTCTTTCTAGAAGCCCTTCTTGGAGATAATGTATGCCATGGTTGAGGAAACCAAAGTCCTTTTGGCGACATCACCTCCTTAGCCAATAGTTTATTTGTGGGATTTTGTGTTCCCTGGCCGGGTGTCTTCCTCTTGTGGGTAGAATGGAAGAAAAAACAACCTGTGCACCTATCCTTTTGGCTGTGTTGCCCAGATGGTCATAGTTGGTTATTTGATTCATGTCTTTTTCTGTGTCGTTTGTTTCCGCATGGATCACCAGTGGAGGGTAGTAGTCAGAGGGCTTTAATATTTTGGTAAGGTTTTGCATTATGTCAGAGATTTTGGCTCCAGGAAGGCAGCATGCCTCTCTGGATTGATTGTCTGGTCTGCAGATGGCAGGTTCAGTTCCCCTGAGAATTGAGTCTCCAATTACCAGTCCTCTTCTTTTCCTTTTGATTGGGTTGGGGAGGGCGGGGTTAGCTTTCATTGTGGAGGCATTTGGTGGTGGTGTTCTTGGTGATTCCTTGTCAGGTGATTGCTGATTTTCTTCTGCCAGGAGTACTGAATACTTGTTGCTTGTAGGCAGTGGGGTTGGGAGGAAGTGGGTTGGAATTGGTAGAGGTTTTGTATTTGGTTTGTTTTTTCTTCTTTGGGTTATGTGTGTCCAGTCATTTACTATCTCAGGGGAGTTGGTTTGGCTTTGCTCGACTGGGGTGTTGGTTTTGTTGGGAGTGTGTTGGTCTTTCTCATTTTGATGTTGGTGTTTCAGGGTTCTTAGGCTTTTCTCTAAGTTTCCAATTTTTCCTTCAAGTAATTGGATTAGTATGCACTTGTTGCAAGTAAAGTTTTGGAGGTTTGAGGGGAGGAGTACATAGAGCACAATCTACAGCTCACTATGGAGTCGGTTCCATCTTCATCTTTGCTTATGGGGGGGGTATGTCTCCCATGTGCATGGTTGGTGTGTCTTCTCCATGTGTGTGTGTATCGTTCTTCGTGTGTGGTAAGTTGCAGGGTGGGTGAGGGAGAGTGCACTGATGGCAGTTCTGCTTTTAGTGTACTGGGCATGATTGTGGTTCAGTGTCCAGTTTTGACTGGTGGTATCCAGATGGGTGCTGTTAATGTCTTATTATTGTGCTTTTTGTTGCGTTTATGTTTTTTTATGTATTTGCTGTTAGTTGTTTTGAATTAGTTGTTATTTGTTGCTTGTTTCTTTTCTATTTTCTTTTCCCTTCTTCTCCCGCTTTCCTCTAGGGAGATGTGTATATGTGTAGGTTGGTTGGGGGAGGCGATGGTGAGTTCAGGATACGTTTATGTAGGGGTTGGGGGGTTCTGGTTGGTTCTACAAGGTTCTGGTCACTGATCTCTTTTTTCCTTGGTCGGCCACATGGTCTGTTTGCCCATAATGGTGACCAGTCAGCTCCCTGGGGTCTATAGGAGTCGCGTTGGGGCTGGAGGGGAATCCCTTGGTGCTTTGAGGGGGGTAATTGGCTGGGCATCTGGGCGCTGAGAAGGGCTTGATCTGGAGGCTCAGGGGGAATCCAAATCCCCTTGCTAATATTTGGAGGGATCAGCTGGGCATCAGGACTCTTCTGGGCTCAATCCGGAGGTCCTGGGGAAGCCAACTGGCCTCGCCATTCTTGGGAGGGATCACCTGGGCATCGGGGCTCTGGAGAGCTTGTGGAAGGGCTCCAAAGGCTCAGGAGGTCTCAACACTCTTGGGGGGATCAGCTGGGCATCGGGGCTCTGCGGGGCTTAATCTGGAGGTTCCAGGGGAAGCCGCCTGGTCTTGCCGCTGTCGGGGGGATCAGTTGGGTGTCGGGGCTCTAGAGAGCTTGCAGAAGGGCTCCGAGGGCTCCGGAGGTCTCGCCGCTCTTGGGGGGATCAGCTGGGCATCAGGGCTCTGCGGTGCTCGATCCGAGGGTTTTGGAGGTAGCCGCCTGGTTTCGGTCCCTGGCCACAGTAGGCAGTAGTACCAGCAGACTGAGTGCTGACAGTTTGCACCCTTCTCCCTCTTCTGCTGGCTGCCTTGGACTATGGGACCACCACAGCCTCTTCTTCCTCTGAACTCTGCCGGCCTTTGGTCCATGTGGGACCTAGCACCTCATCATCCCCCCTGGCATCTTCTTCCACTGACTCCTCCCTGCTAGCTTCCCTCTCAGCCTCAACATTGCAGTAAGCTACAGGAGCAGGGATTTGAGTCTCATCTTCCTATATCGTGGTCTTCCCCCATGATGTCCTGTACACCTCCTCGTTCTCCAGCAGAAACTCTTGTGCATCCAGAAGCCCAAGGTCTGCAAGGTCTGGGGCAAGTGGACGGCCCATGGCATCCCAGTTAGAAGTGTCATCGAACAGCATTAAAGACTCCGCTGCTTCTGGGTGAGACAGCCGTGCTGCTTTGGAAGGGGGGTGATGACGAGGGCACTGAACACGCAGATGAGGTGGAGTGTGTAGAAGGCAATACCAAGGAAAAGGTAGGGCTGCATGCCATATTACCACCAACTTTTTCTTGCATCAAACCAAGGCACCTGCTTGCACCAGAAGAAGTTGGTGATAATATGGCATGCATCACTGCCTTTTCCTTGGTATTGCCTTCTTCTGTTCTTTGGGCCAGTGTCACTGCATGGTATGAGGCACAGATGTTACATGCCCTCTCCCTGCTTTGGAGGGGCGTGATTAGGCATAAAAACATTAAAATCACAGATTCAATTCAATTCAATTTATTAGATTTGTATGCCGCCCCTCTCCGAAGACTCGGGGCGGCTCACAATAATAATAAAAACAATATTCCAGCGAAAACAAATCTAATATTAAAAAGCACATAAAACCCTATCATATTTAAAAAAGCAAACAACATATACATACCCAAACATAAATATAAAAAAGCCTGGGGGAGAGGTGTCTCAATTCCCCCATGCCTGGCGGTATAGATGGATCTTGAGTAATTTACTAAAGACAAGGAGGGTGGGGGCAGTTCTAATCTCCAGGGGGAGTTGATTCCAGAGGGCCAGGGCTGCCACAGAGAAGGCTCTTCCCCTGGGGCCTGCCAAATGATATTGTTTGGTCGACGGGACCCGGAGAAGGCCAACTCTGTGGGACTTTATCGGTCGCTGAGATTCGTGCGGTAGCAGGCGGTTCCTGAGGTACTCTGGTCCAATGCCATGCAGGGCTTTAAAGGTCATAACCAACACTTTGAATTGTGACCGGAAACTGATCAGCAGCCAATGCAGGCCACGGAGTGTTGCAGAAACGTGGGTGAATCTAGGAAGCCCCATGATGACTCTCGCGGCCACGTTCTGCACGATCTGAAGTTTCCGAACACTTTTCAGAGGTAGCCCCATGTAGAGAGCGTTGCACTAATTGAACCTCGAGGTGATGAGGGCATGAGCGACTGTGAGCAGTGACTCCCTGTCCAAATAGGGCTGCAACTGGTGCACCAGGCGGACCTGGGCAAATGCCCTCCTCGCCACAGCCGAAAGATGATGTTCCAATGTCAGCTGTGGATCGAGGAGGACGCCCAAGTTGCGAATCCTCTCTGAGGGGGTCAATAGTTCCCCCACCAGGGTAATGAACGGACAGATGGAATTGTCCTTGGGAGGCAAAACCCACAGCCACTCTGTCTTGTCTGGGTTGAGTTTGAGTTTGTTGACATCCATCCAGGCCCCAACAGCCTCCAGGCACCAGCACATCACTTCCACAGATACTGTAAGTAGCCCTGTGTTTGACCCAAAACTACAGAGAGGCTTCAGATTGGATAGAAAAAGGAAATATAGAGAAAGGAATTGGCCCTTGTTTAACCCAAAACTAAATTTACCGAGAGCTCTAGTGGCTTCAGATTGGATAGAAAAAGGAAATGTAGAGAAAGAAATTGGACCTTGTTTTATCCAAAATATAAATTGACAGACAGCTCTACTGGCTTTTTTTAAGATAGAAAAGGAAATGCAAAGAAAGAAATGGAAAGAAAGTGGCCCTGTGGTGGATCCAAAAGTACAATTGCCAGAGGTCAGCAGCAAGACAAAATTGACCGTCCACCCCTTTTTATTTATTTGATTTTTATGCTGCAATTCTCCTTAGAGTCAGGGTGGCTTACATGTTTGCCATAGCACTTTTTAATTACTGGAATGGCTCGATTGATCACTTCTAAATGAACTTTTCCAACTCAATCTGCATGTTGGACAAGTCTATCACTGAGAAATCTACCAATATCCCAGAACTCAAAACATGGTGCTACTGCTTGATGAATGGACTTCAACTCCCAGAATAGCGTACCCGTGTTTGACCAAAAATAAATTTATAGAGAGCACTATAGGCTTCAGATTGGATAGAAGAAGGAGATGCAGAGGTAGGAATTGGCCCTTGTTTTACCCAAAAATAAATTGTCAGAGAGCTCTAGTGGCTTTTTTTTACATAGAAAAAGAAAATGCAGAGAAAGTAATTGAAATAAAGTGGCCCTGTGGTGGACCCAAAAGTACAAGTGCCAGAGGTCAATATCAGCAGTGCAAGATTGACCGGCCTCCTTAAAATTAATGGAAAGCCCTGGTGTATCCCTTCTACAGTAACTTTTCCAAACCAATCTGAATGTAGGTCAGACTCAGTAGCAACAATGCAAGACTGACCAGCCCCTTTTAATTACTTGAAAGGACTTCAACTCCCAGAATAGCTGCCCCGTGTTTGACCCCAAATTAAATTGAGAGAATTTCTAGAGGGTACTACAGGATCAGGGTCAGAAGTCTAGAAGAGAAAGAAATGGAAGAAGAGATAGAAGAAGAGCAGATAGTACAAAAAGAAGATAGAACAGGAACACTACGAGTACTAGAAGAGTAAAATAATAGGGATATTTTATTATGCAAAATACAATAAAATTATTTTCAGTAAACATAAATGGACTTAATTCACATAAAAAAAGAGGTCAAACTTTTAACAAATTAAAGAAGCAAAATTCTGGTATCATTTTATGCAGGAAGTACACATTAGACAAAAAGATGTAAATTGTTTTGAAAAAATCAAAATTAGGTAAACTCTTTATGTCTCTAGCAACAGAAAAAAAAGGAATAGCAACATATATTAAAAGTTGGTTAAACCCCCCAAAATTTATGCAGACAAAGACGGAAGAATATTAATTATGCAGATTACAATAAATAAAAAATAACCTAAATTATAATATATGCACCTAATTTAGAACAGAAATTGTTTTTCAAAAAATTATATGAACAAGTTATAAAATTAGAAAAAGAAAATATCTATATCGTAGGAGATTTTAATTCAATATTGGATATTAAAAAAGACTATAAAGGGATGGGGAAATTAAATAATAGGAAAAGAATGCCGATAGAGTTCTTTGATATGGCAAATGAATATAAACTAAAAGACATATGGAGAGAGCAAAATCCGGGGGGGGGGGGGGGGGAGAAGTATACATACTTTTCCAATCCGTATAAATCATGGTCCAGATTAGTCATGATATGGGTAGACACAGAACTGGAAAAAGACATTATAACTGTAGATATTGAACTTAACATATGGGCTGATCATAACCCAATAACATTAACAATTAAAGGAGAGCCCAAAAATAAAAAAGAAATAGTTGGACGATTAACTTTAAAATAACATATGAAACAGAATATAAACAATAGATTGAAAAAGAATTAGACTTTTTTTTAACAATTAACTGGAATAATGATACTTCTATTCAGAATATTTGGGATACAACCAATAGGATATACAGCTAAGAAGAATAAAAATAAGTATAAAGAAATGAATAACCTCCAAAGTAGAATAGAGGAAGTGGAAATTAAAATGCAACAGGATCCTAATGATCTGAAAAACAAAGAAGAAAAGGACTTACTTACCCATAAATTGAATTTGGCAGTACAAGAAGAGATATCCATAAAAATTAAAACTTCAAAACAAGACTACTTTGAACATGCTAATAAGCCCAGTAGATGGCTTGCATATAAATTTAAAAAAGAAACAGAAAGAAAATATATACAACAACTGGAAGATAGAGTAGGAAATAGGAAATTTGAAATGGAAAAGAAAAAGCAAATAATTACAGAATATTTTCAGGAACTGTACAAAAAAGATACAATTGAGAATTATGAGATACAGGCTTATTTAGAACAGGCAATTATACCAGAAATATCAGAAACATATAGAAATAGAATGGATGAAGATATTACAATATCTGAATTGGAAATAGCAATACAAATACAAAAACTACAACAAAACTCCTGGTCCAGATGGGATTCCGGCTGAGTTTTAAAACAATATGCAAGAATCAATCAAAAACTTTTAACAAAGTTTTAAACAAGGGAAAGAAGCCGCAATCATGGGGAAGGCTTTGCGCATGCGTCGAGAGCAGACACTCCCACAGAAGGTTCTCCAGATGTGATTAGAGAAAACAAATCTTAACCCTTAGCAGCCCTCTCAAACTAAGTGAAAAGTGGACTGAGAGGTAGAGAATTTAAAAGATACTTGGAAAACCTGCTGGGATCAGCTAAAGAGAGGAGTTACAGACCAGAACTTCACTGTTAAAAAAGTGAGTAAAACGACAAAGGGAAATGGCGACTATTCCAGATCTAGGGAAAAAAATGGATACACTCCTTCAGGCATTTGCAAACATAGGACAACAACTTAAAGACATGCAATTAGCCATGAAAGAAGTGACAAACGGTATGAATGAACTGAAAGTTCAATCCAAAGATCAGGAGATAAGGATCTCGAGACTTGAGGCAGATAGAAAAAAACAAGAGCAGCGCATAAACAACTTATAAGACTGGCAGAGGAGATCAAACTTACGTTTGAGGGGATTTAAGCAGGATTTTGGTGAAAATAAGAAATTAATTCAACTGATTTACCAATGGCTTTTGGAAAGCAAAATTATAGTGGACTTGGGTGAAATTGAAAGAGTTCATTGGGTTTACGGTCCTTGGAATTCAGGCAATCAAAAAGATATTGTGGTAAGATTTGCCTTGGAGCGGAGGGCCACGGAAGTTTTTACACAGCTTAAACAGACTCCAAATCTCCATTACAAAGGCTCTCCTGTCCATGTCTTGAAAGATCTGTCTGCTCAAACGCTGCTGGCAAGAAATCAGATGAGACCAGTGACGAATATGCTTTTTCAAAATAATTTACGTTTTACATGGAAATTTCCAGCCATAATCCTGATCTTCAAAGATGCCAAGACTTATTTTGCAAGTTCTCTGGAAGATGGAATGCAAATGCTCCGACAGCTGGGAATAAATACGGATATAAATCAGCAGGCAACATCAACAAAGGAGGCAACTGGAGCCGAAGCGGGAGAAGCGATTCCTGAGTTATCTACAGGACATCCTATCAGCCAAGAGAAGGAGGAAAGAATCGTTGCATTAGGAAAGAAGGAGGAGGGGCATGTCACACGTCAAAGGAAGAAATAAGCACTATATTGTATAACTGGTGTTGTTGTTCCCAGCTGATTAGCTTTTTAGGAATTCTTTTCCCTTCAATACTTAATAAGGGGGAAGGAAGGAATAGAGGTGGGGTTGAGGGTTACTATTTGTTTCTTAAATGGGCAATTTTTTACAGCATACTTGAGGGATAGCAAAGCCATGGGTGCCTCTCGGAGCCAATGGAGATTTCTTCCATTGATTCCCCCTTGGGGGAATGTTGAGGGAGGGGCACTTGGGCGGGGGTTTAAGATTACAAATGAAGAATCTTCCAATATGCTTCGCTTTACAGAGGAGAGAAACATATCTGAAAGGAATGGGTGAAAAGGTTTTGATGTCATTAAATGTGAATGGACTGTCGTCACAGATTAAACGTTATAGAATTATGAAACTGGCTAGGGATAAAAAAGTAAATTTCTTATTTTTATCAGAAACACATAAAGGGAGAAAAAGAGAAGATAAATTAACTAACTGTAAGGACTGTGGAGGAATATATGAATCTAGGGGGAATAATAAAAGCAAAGGGGTAGTGATACTAATACACAAAAGAATACCCTTTGAATTGATTCAGACTAAAAGGGACAGGGAGGGGAGGATGTTATTTATTAAAGGAAAAATGAATAATAAGGTAATAACATTAGCAGTAATTTATGTCCCAAATGCAAATACAAAGCAATTCATATTAAATACAAAGCGTAAATTGAATAACTTTGCAGAAGGCACAGTGATTTTGGCAGGTGATTTTAATATTTAATTGATAGCAGGGAAACAGGAAAAAAATAATTTGCCTTTAAATAAATTAGGTATGATGGATCTTCATGCCGAAGCGACAAATAGAGCTATGTTTTATTCAGCTAGGCACAATAAGTTTAGCTGCATTGACTATATATTAATGAATAAAACTGGGAATACATATCTTAAAAGAGCTGAAACTGAAAGCATTTGGTTATCAGACCACACCCCATTATTAGCAGTGATTGCATTTGATTCAAACATTAAACAAAAAATATGGAAATATAATCCTCTTCTGTCAGGAAGAGAAGAAAATAAATTGAAACTCCAAAAAGAATTGACTGAATATTTTAAAATAAATGATACGGGAAATATGAAACAATCAATCATTTGGGATGCAGATAAGGCCTTTATGAGAGGGAATTGTATTAGTACTGAAATTTATATTTTAAAAAATGTGAGGTAGAAAGGAAAAAGTTAATTAAAGATATTGAGTTAACTCAAGAAAGATTGAAAATTACAAGAAACGGAGTGGAATAATTTATTAAAAATTTAAAAAAAAGCAACTAAGACTTATGGATCAACAAATATGGAATAACATGAGATTGACTGTAAAGCAGAAAATTATGGGATGGGGAAATAAATCAATGAAACAAATGGCAAATTATTTTTAAAAAAGAAAAGAAAAATCTTGTATTGTTGCAAGATGTAATAAAACGTAGTAACGATGAATTGCAAAAAATAATGAAAGAGTTTTATGAAAAGTTATATAAAAAAGATCAGGTCATTCTGCAAAAGATAGAGATAATTAAGGAGAAACTAACCGAAGAAGACAAACAAATATTAAACAGGACAATAACAAATGATGAAATTATTAGAGTTATTAATGGTTTGAAACCTGCCAAAGCTCCAGGCCCAGACGGACTTACGGGGGAATACTATAAGACTTTTGTGACTCAATTATTACCTTATTTGGAGAAACTATTTTTTTTAAAGATATTTTTAATTGATTTTTAACAATTTAAAATCACACAACATAAAACAGTGCGTAGTGAATTGTGAATTGTGCCCACCACCCCGACATACACACATTCCCCACCACCAAATTGGGGGTATTTCTTGTATAATCCACTTAACCCAAGAGCAATATATCTGTTTACATATTATAGAGTGATTCCAGTTTATTTCTTGTAGCTTGGTCTCGGATTCTGCTCGTCATATATCGTCTTACCTTGTCCCACCGTCCCATCAGCTGTCCCAACTCAGTTTCATTATCCAAATTTATCCTTTTTTCCATAATTTCAAATTGAATATGGTCCACCATGTACCTATACCAATTTTGCATTGTCCATTTTGTCGCATCCTTCCAACCCAAAACTATTACTGCCTGAGCGCTTTCTATTGCTGCTTTTTTTATTTCTCTAGATTCTCCCATCACATTACTTTTTACTAGTACTGCCATTTCCTTAGTGATTGTCCATTGTATATTTAACATTCTATTGATATCCTCTTTCACTTTTTGCCAAAATTCCTGCACTATCGGGCATTCCCAAAACATATGCATAAACACTCCTTTATCTTGACAACCATGCCAACAATTCCCCCTGACATTCTGCTGAAAATGTGCAAATTGAACAGGAGTGAAATACCACTTATGTAATATTTTCCTTCTCATTTCCCTAATTCTTGTATTTTTAATTTTCCTTATATCTTCTACTATATTTTCCATTTCTTGTACCTCTACTAATATCTCATTTTGCCACCATTTAGTCAATCCATCAATCGTGTCCCCATCTGACTGCACTAGCAGTTTGTATATATTAGTTGCTTGCGCCTTTATCCCCTCACTTTTTTCTCTTATTATTTTCTCTAACCCTGACTCCTCCCGCCATAATACTTCTTTATTCTCCCTTTCATTTAGATATTTACATATTGCATTTATTTGTAGCCACCTTCCCTTACCTAACCACCATTCTATACGATTTCTACTTGGCCTGCCATCCTTCTCATATAACTGTTCTATCTTAGTTATCCCTCTTCCCTTCAACTCTCCTATAACCCTATTTATTACAGAAAGCAATGACAGTTTAGATGTATATAATCCTATTTTCCCTTGCCATTTTTTCCAAATTTCCATAGTCCCTTTCATTGGGCCTATTAATTTACCTATATCACTCCTATTCCACTTCCTAAAAATTAATTCTCTATTGTTCATCCCGTTTATCTGTTTTTCCAATTTCGCCCATTTATTTTCACCTAATTGCAACTCCATTAACCTTTCCATTTGAAAAGCTTCCCTATACAGCTCCAAACATGGAACTCCCCATCCCCCCTCTTTTTCATTCGCAATTAACCACTTTTTTCTTATTTTTGGTCTCTTGTCTTCTTCAATCCAATAATTTAGTTTTTTGTCCCACTCTTTAACCTTACATACCGATAGCCCCCCCGACAGCACCTGAAATAGGTACATCATCTTGGGAGCTATCATCATTTTTAAAGCTCTTATTTTAGAGAGTCTCCTTAGCTTTTTATCTTTCCAGCTCCTCATCTGTTTCAACATTTTCCTCCATATTAATCTATAATTAATCTCTTCAATTTTCACTGGGTTTTTCAATAACCAAATTCCCAAATATTTTATTTTTTTAAGTCCTAATTTCAACCCTGATTCTTTCCTAATTTCTATCTGTTCTCTCGGATCTATATTTAAACACATAATCTCTGATTTTTCCATATTAACCGACAGTCCCGATTCCTGCTTAAACTCTTGTAAATTATTTATTATACCTTTAATCATCTCCATCGGGGTCTGGGTCAATATAATTGCATCATCTGCAAATAAATTTGTTTTCATTTCTAATTCCCCTATTCTATATCCTGCCCAAGTGTTATCTTGTCTTATCTTATTAGCTAAGATCTCTATTGCTATTACGAATAATTTTGGAGACAAAGGGCATCCCTGCTTGGTGCCGTTTAATATTTTAATACTCTGCATTCTTTGTCCATTCACTCTTATATATGCTTCATTTCCTTTATAAATCTCTTTTATACTTTCACAAAATTTCCCCCCCATATTTAATTCATTACATAATTTATATAAATAACTATGGTTAACTTTATCGAATGCTTTATACACATCTAATTTCAAAATTCCCAATTTCCTTTTAGTAGCGGTAGCATGGTGCATCACATTCATTACATTTCTAATTGGTTCACTTATTTTCCTTCCCTTCACGAATCCATATTGATCCTCTTCAATTATTTTTGGTAAAATATTTTCTAATCTATTTGCCAGTATTTTCATAAATATTTTATAATCCTGATTTGCCAAACTGATCGGACGGTAAGACCCAGGCTCTCTTAAATCTCGACCCATCTTCGGAATGGTAACAATTTCTGAAAGCTTCCATGTCTGCGGGATATCACGATTTAACAATATATTATTAAACAATTTCCCCAAATGTGGCAACAACACATTCACATAAGTTTTATAGAATTCCCCTGTAAACCCATCTGGGCCCGGTGCTTTGGCTTGTTTTAACCCTTTAATTACTCTAGCAATTTCATCTTGTGTAATTTCTGCGTTCAAAATTTGTTTATCTTCTTCACTTACTATTTTCCCAACCTTGAGGACTCCTATCTTCACTTGCTCCTCTTTATACAAATCTTCATAATATTTCCTCATTATCTCCTCTAACTGGTCATTACCATATCTAACCACTCCACTAGTGTCCCTCAATGCTAAAATACATGATTTTTCTTTCCTCTTCTTCAGATATCTCGCCATTTGCTGCATTGATCTTGTCCCCCAGCTCTGTATTTTTTGTCGCATCGCCATTCTCATCTTATTCCATTTAATCTCATCATACACCATCAACTGTTTCTTTTTCAATTTCAATAAACTATTCCAATCTCTACTTTTCGTTAATCTTAACTGCTCTTGTATCAAATCTATTTCCCTTATCTTCCTTTCCCTCTCTCTACCCCACCTCTTCCTAATATCTGCTTCCATACATATATATTGTCCCCTCATGAAGGCCTTACATGCATCCCATACAATTGATTGTTTAATACCACCCACATCATTAATTCTAAAATATTCTGATAACTCTGTTTGCAATTTCTCTTTATCTTGTTCCCTAGCAGCTACAACTGCATTATATCTCCAAATTCTTTGATTTCGTTCCTGACCTATTTCCAATTCTGCCAATAGTGGGGCATGATCTGATATCCATATACTTTTAATATCTACTTTTTTAACTTGTATATTGCCTCCCCTATTCATTAATATGTAGTCTATGCAGCTAAATGTGTGATATCTTGCTGAATAATATGTAGCTCTGTTTAAAATATCTGCATGTAGATCCACCATATTAAGTCTGTTTAAATGTAACATCCTACTATTTGCAGTCCCATTTGTTAATTGCATATTAAAATCTCCTGCCAAAAAGGTTGAGCCCTCCTTAAAGTTGTCTAACTTCTTCTTAGTATTTATTATAAATTGTTTTGTTTTCACATTTGGGGCATAAATTGCTGCTAATGTCAGCTTCTTTTGATTTATTTTCCCTTTAACAAATATCCACCTTCCTTCTCTGTCTTTCTGAATTCCCACCTCTTCAAAATTAACCCTCTGATGAATCAGAATCGCTGTGCCTCGACTTTTTTGTGTTCCTCTCAACTCAAACACCCATTTCCAATTTCTATCATTAATCAAGTTATCCCTTCCTCCCCTTCTTTTATGTGTTTCTGTCAAAATCATAATATCCACCTTGTATTGCTTAGCCATCCTTAATATCCTAAAGCGTTTCAAATCCGATCCCAAACCATTCACATTTAAAACCATTATCTTACACTCCATCATAATATACCAAAATCACCCTTTTCCCCTCTTGTTTTGCCCTTGGTTTATTTTTTCCCCCTTTCTTTACCCCTATTACCCCCCCCCCCCAACGTGCCTCCCCCTGTGCTCCCCCCACTGAGAGGGGAGAAGACAAGAAAAAACCTTGCCCATACATGAGGCACATTATCTGGATTGCGTTCCCACTCAACTAGCTCCTCTTTCAACCCTTTTTAATTTTATTAAAGAGAAAATTTCTCCCCCCTCCTTTCTCCTTTAAATAATTCCTTCTTTAATTTTAAATTCTTAAACCACCTTTTTCTCCCCCTTAGATTTCCCCCACTGAATGACAGATATACAGGAATCCCAAGGCATCTCCAAGAAAAATAATAATAATAACAACAATAATAGTAATAGTAATAGTTCTTTTCCTTCCCCCCCCCAACAAGACAAGGGACCAAACACCATCACTTTCTGGCTCTCTTCTCACGCAGAGTCCGTGTTCTTCTCTGCTCCTTTCTGATGACCTCCACCTGCCCGCTTAACTCCTTCAGCTGCT
Organism: Erythrolamprus reginae; assembly: GCF_031021105.1. NCBI lineage: Eukaryota > Metazoa > Chordata > Lepidosauria > Squamata > Dipsadidae > Erythrolamprus > Erythrolamprus reginae. Next base: position 75,680,576 of record NC_091953.1, read on the forward strand.
CTTCCCTTCGTCTTTCCTCCTCATCTGGGGTACTCCGACCGTCAAAAGCCTCTTCTCCTTCATATGCTAGTGCTCCAGTTTCATCAAACTTAATCCCCAGTTGATCCAATAAAGCCTTTCCCTCCTCCAATGAACGTGCTCTGTACATTTTATTGTCCTGGAACACCAAGATGGCCACTGGGTAGCCCCAGCTAAATCTGGTTCCACTTTGATATAACCCGCTTGCAATTGGTTTCAACACAGCTCTCGCTCTCAGAGTTTCCCAGGAAAGATCCCTCAGAACCCTTATCTCATTTCCGTCTTGTTTAAGGCTCGTAGAAGTCTTCAAAGTTTTATAAATCATCTCTGTTTTTTTTTCACTGAGGAAAGCGATGATCACATCTCTCTGTCTGCCGTCTCTTCTGGGGGCTGCCCAGTGAACACACAACAACTCCTCCACGTTGACATGCATGCCTGTCTGTATATTTAACCAAACACAGACAGCTTCTGTTAACTTTAAATCAGAGGGCGAATCCATTCTGAACCCCCTTAAACGCAAATTCCTCCTTCTCTGTCTGTCCTCCAAATTTGCGATTCTATCATTTATTTGTCTTATTTTTCCATCGTAATCCATCACTTGTTTCTCAACTTTTAGTATCTTTCCAGCAGAAGAATCTCCCTCCTTTTTAATTTGCTTTACTTCTAAGTCCAGCTGTTCCATTTTAGTCTCAACTGTATTAAATCTCTGTTCAAATCCACTGCAAATGTCCAGCAGTTTATCCAGTTTTTTTTCAATGTTAGCAAGGCTGGAGACGTCTTCTTTTTTCCCTCCCTCCACCATTTTAAGATTTATTGTACTCACTTATCACTTCCTTGTTACAGCGAAGGCACCTCCATCTTTGCTTGAAATCGTAAATCTTCAAATTCTCTTTGATGCCGGCAGATTCCTGTATTTAATAACATACTTCAAACCTTCAATATTCCACAGTCATGGAAGACATCCGAGATCATTTATTTATTTATTATTTATTTATTACTTAGATTTGTATGCCGCCCCTCTCCGAAGACTCGGGGCGGCTCACAACATGTAAAAAACAAATCATAAGCAATCAGACAAATTTAAAATGTTTAAATATTTTAAAAAAAACCTATATGCTAACAGTCACACACACAGACATACCATGCATAAATTAAACGTGCCCAGGGGGAGATGTTTCAGTTCCCCCATGCCTGACGGCAAAAGTGGGTTTTAAGGAGTTTACGGAAGGCAGGAAGAGTAGGGGCAGTTCTAATCTCCGGGGGGAGTTGGTTCCAGAGAGTCGGTGCCGCCACAGAGAAGGCTCTTCCCCTGGGGCCCGCCAACCGACATTGTTTAGTTGACGGGACCCGGAGAAGGCCCACTCTGTGGGACCTAATCGGTCGCTGGGATTCGTGCGGCAGGAGGCGGTCTCGGAGATATTCTGGTCCGATGCCATGAAGGGCTTTAAAGGTCATAACCAACACTTTGAATTGTGACCGGAAATTGATCGGCAACCAATGCAGACTGCGGAGTGATGGTGAAACATGGGCATACCTAGGTAGGCCCATGACTGCTCTCGCAGCTGCATTTTGCACGATCTGAAGTTTCCGAACACTTTTCAAAGGTAGCCCCATGTAGAGAGCATTACAGTAGTCGAACCTCGAGGTGATGAGGGCATGAGTGACTGTGAGCAATGAGTCCCGGTCCAGATAGGGCCGCAACTGGTGCACCAGGCGAACCTGGGCAAACGCCCCCCTCGCCACAGCTGAAAGATGTTGTTCTAATGTGAGCTGTGGATCGAGGAGGACGCCCAAGTTGCGGACCCTCTCTGAGGGGGTCAATAATTCCCCCCCCCAGGGTGATGGACGGACAGATGGGATTGTCCTTGGGAGGCAGAACCCACAGCCACTCCGTCTTATCCGGGTTGAGCTTGAGTCTGTTGACACCCATCCAGGCCCCAACAGCCTCCAGGCACCGGCACATCACTTCCACCGCTTCGTTGACTGGGCATGGGGTGGAGATGTAAAGCTGGGTATCATCCGCATATTGATGATACCTCACCCCATGTCCTTGGATGATCTCGCCCAGCGGTTTCATGTAGATGTTGAATAGCAGGGGGGAGAGGACCGACCCCTGAGGCACCCCACAAGGGAGAAACCTAGGAGTCGACCTCTGGCCCCCCACTAACACCGACTGCGACCGGCCAGAGAGGTAGGAGGAGAACCACTGAAGGACAGTGCCTCCCACTCCCAACCCCTCCAGCCGGTGCAGAAGGATACCATGGTCGATGGTATCGAAAGCCGCTGAGAGGTCAAGGAGCACCAGGACAGAGGATAAACCCCTGTCCCGGGCCCGCCAGAGATCATCCATCAACGCGACCAAAGCGGTTTCCGTGCTGTAACCGGCCCTGAAACCCGACTGCTGGGGACCTAGATAATCGGCTTCTTCCAAGGACCGCTGGAGCTGGAGTGCCACCACCTTCTCGACAACCTTCCCCATAAAGGGAAGGTTGGAGACTGGACGATAGTTGTTAAGTACGGTTGGGTCCAGGGAGGGCTTCTTGAGGAGGGGGCGCACAAGCGCTTCTTTATAGAGTGATGGAAAAACTCCCCTCCCCAAGGAAGCGTTGGTAATCTCCTGGGCCCAGCTCCGTGTCACCTCCCTGCTGGCCGAAACCAACCAGGAGGGACACGGATCCAGTAAACAGGTGGCGGAACTCACAGCTCCGATGGCCTTGTCTACTTCATCAGGTGTCACCAGATCAAACTCTTCCCAGACAGGTGGACAAGTACGTGCCCCAGTCACCTCGACTGACTCATTGTCAGTCGACTCTGTTATACAATTGGAGTCGAGATCGGCCCGGATCTGAGCGACTTTATCAGCGAAAAACGTGTTAAAATCCTCGGCACTACTCTGTAAGGGCTCCCCAACTCCCCCCTGGTTGAGAAGGGAGCGGGTCACCCTAAACAGAGCGGCCGGGCGGGATTCCGCTGATGCAATCAAGGCGGCATGGTATGCGCATCTTGCCGCCTTGAGCGCCACTTTGTAAGTCTTAATAAAAGCTCTTACAAGTGTTCGATCGGATTCAGACCTACTCTTCCTCCATCGCTTCTCTAGACGTCTCTTTTGGCGTTTCAACTCCCGGAGCTCCTCGTTGAACCATGGGGCTCTACGGGGTCTAACGCCTCGGAGAGGTCGCAAAGGCGCAATCCGGTCAAGAGCCCCCGCTGCAGCCGTGTTCCAGGCCTCCGCGAGAGACTCCGCCGAACTGTGGACGAGTGCCTCTGGAATAACCCCAAGCGCCGTCTGAAAGCCCTCTGGGTCCATCAGGCGCCTGGGGCGGAACATCTTCATTGGTTCCGCCTCCCTGCGGGGGAGGATTGGAGCCAGGAAGTCAAGCCGTAGTAGAAAATGGTCTGACCATGACAAAGGCAACACTTCTAAGCCCCTTAGTCTCAGACCATTACTCAATTGCTCGGAAAGGAATACCATGTCAGGTGCGTGCCCTCCCTCGTGAGTCGGACCCTGAACTACTTGAGTCAGGTCCACGGCTGTCATGGTGGCCATGAACTCCTGTGCCAACCCAGAGGTTTCGCCGAGTGACGGCAGATTGAAGTCCCCCAAGACAATAAGTCTGGGGAACTCTACCGCCAACCCGGCTACCTCCTCGAGTAGCACAGGCAGGGCTTTTGACACGCAGCTGGGAGGCAGGTACGTGAGAAATAAGCCCACCTGAACTCCTAAGTCCAACTTCATCAAGAGAGACTCGCAACCCGCTATTTCCGGAGCAATGAGTCTACGCAGGCAAAGGCTCTCCCTGGCTACAATAGCCACTCCTCCCCCCCTCCCCTGGGGTCGCGGTTGATGCCATATCTGAAACCCGGCTGGGCAAATTTCAGAGAGAGGAACACCTCCCTCCGGGCCCAGCCAGGTTTCAGTAATACATGCCAGGTCGGCCTCCTCATCCAGGATCAAATCATTACTATCCCAAAACCAGATCGTGATTTGTTAGACCCGGGATCCTATCGTCCTATCAATTTACTAAACCAGGATTATAAAATATTTATGAAAATTATAGCAAATAGGATAGAGAGTATCTTACCAAAAATAATTGGTGAAGACCAATATGGATTTGTTAAAGGAAGGAAAATTCACGAATCAATTAGAAATGTTGTTAATGTGTTACACCATGCTACCACTACCAAAAAGAAATTATGCATTTTAAAGTTAGATGTGTATAAAGCATTTGATAAAGTTAACCATAATTACCTGTTTCAACTTTGTAAGGAATTAAATATGGGAGAAAATTTCTGTCAAATTATAAAAGAAATCTATAAGGATAATACTGCCTATATTAGGGTAAATCGAAATAGAACAGAGAAAGTTAATATCCAAAATGGAACTAAGCAGGGATGCCCACTTTCCCCCATCTTGTTCGCAATGGCAATTGAGGTTCTAGCAAATAAAATTAGAAATGATAAGGACTGGAAGGGTTACCGAATTGGAAAACTTGAATTGAAATTAAATCTTTTTGCAGACGATGCCATAATATTGTCTGAAACCCCCATTGAAATGATGGAAAAATTAATGGTTGTACTTCAGGAATTTAAAGACCAATCAGGTCTCTCAATTAATATTGAGAAATCAGAAATATTTTGTTTGAATACAGGTCCCAAAGAGCAAATCGAGATACGAAAAATTTCAGGATTGAAATTAGGATGTAAAAAAATGAAATATTTAGGAATTTGGTTATTCAAAAACCCAAACAAAATTGCTGAGGCAAATTACAATTTAATATGGAAAAAAATGCAACAGCAAATTAAGAAGTGGAAAGATAAAAGTTTGAGAAAAATGGCCAAAATAAGAGCTCTTAAAATGATGATTATTCCTAAAATGATGTATTTATTCCAAGTTTTACCAGGTACCTTCCCAGGAGTAAAATTAAGGGAATGGGACAATAAAATGAACTTTTGGATTGAAGGAAATAAAAAAACTAGAACAAGGAAATGATGGCTGATTGCCAGAGAAAAAGATGGAGGATGGGGGTGCCCAAATTTAGAAATATATAGAGAAGCATTTCAAATAGAAAGATTAATGGAATTACAATCATTGACAGAAAAGAAGTGGGTGAAACTTGAAAGGGAGATTAACAATATTAAAAATAAAGAGATTCTATTTAAAAAATGGAGTAAAATGGAAATCAATAGATTAGCCGATCCTTTGAAAGCAGCTCTAGATATTTGGTCAAAATGGCAAGGGAAATTAGCAAATAGGAATTCAAAATTATCAACGTTGCATGTTTTGAATATAAATAATGATGTTAATGTAGGTAGAGTTATAAAGGAATTAAATGATAAAGGCATAATGAGAATAGAACAATTATATGACACAGATGGAAGAGTTAATAGAACTCGCTTCGAATGGTGGTTGGGCCAACAAAAATAGTTGCAGATTAATGCAATATGCAAATATTTGAATAAAACTGAGACTAAAGAAGCATTTTTGAGAGAAGAAAACTGTCTAGAGAAAATATTGAAAGAAAAGATTAATGATTCAAAAGGACAGGCTAGTAAAATTTATAGCATGTTACTACAAGTGGAAGAGGAAGTGATTAAAAGCCTAACAAGATACTGGCAAAATGAATTACAGATCAATGATTCAAAAGGACAGGCTAGTAAAATTTATAGCATGTTACTACAAGTGGAAGAGGAAGTGATTAAAAGCCTAACAAGATACTGGCAAAATGAATTACAGATCAATGAAAACGAGATGGAAGAAGTAGTAGAAAATATATATAAGATAAAGAACACAAGAATTAGAGAGATGAGAAGGAAAATTTTACATAAATGGTACGCCAGTAAAACTAGCACAATTCCAGAGGAAAGGAAAAGGAAATTGCTGGCATGGTTGCCAAATAAAAGGAATTTTTATGCATATGCTCTGGGAATGTGTTGAAGTTCAAAAATTTTGGAAGGAAGTACAGAATGAAATTAACAATATGCTAAACATTAATTGGATAATCACGAAAGAATTAGCAACACTAGTTAAACATGGGGAATTACGAGAATTTAAAGAAATCAAAACAGCAGCTTTGGAAAGCGCTCAAGCAGTAGTGGTACTAGGGTGGAAGGATAGTAATAAATGGACAATCCAGAATTGGTACTGGTATATGGTGGACCACATCCACTTCGAAATTATGGAAATAAGAACTTTGATGAAAATAAATTGGAGAAGCTGATGACACGATGGAATAAGGTGAAAAATTATATCTCAAGTAGAATTTATGACGACAATGTGAAAAATAAATTCCAATCACTTTTTGTATGTAAAGAAATGTAAACCGGAGCCAAGGAAGAAATTGAAATTTATTGTAAATAATTTAACCCCCTAAATGGTGATGGGGTTTATTGGTGTTGGGCACTTTTTCTTTAAGATTTTTTGTTTGCTTGTTTGTTGTAATAAAAATTCAATAAAAACATTTAAAAAAAAGAAGAAGCCGCAATCATGGGGAGAAGGATTAATTACTTTAATTCCAAAAGATAAAAAGAAAAAACATATGATTAAACAATATAGGCCCATTTCATTGCTTAATAGTGATTATAAAATATTTACTACAATTATTGCGGAACGATTGAAAAATGTAATCAATAAAATAATTCACCCCGACCATTCTATTTGGTTTTCTACCAAATAGAAATATAAGAAATAACATGAGAATTTTATTAAATATTCTTGAGTACTATTAAAATCACCTGGAAATATCCACAACGCTAATATTTCTTGATGCTGAGAGGGCTTTCGATAATTTGAATTGGAATTTTTTTTTACAACAAATAATAAAAATGAAATTTGGACAAAAATTTAATAGAACTATACAAACTTTGTACACAGACCAGGTGGCTAAGTTTATAATTAATGGAGATACTACCAAAAATATAAATATTGAGAAAGGAGTTAGGCAGGGATGTCCCTTATCTCCTTTAATATTTATCTTAGCGATTGAAATTCTTTTAATACAAATACGAACTAATAAAGATATAAAAGGTCTAAAAATTAAAAACCAAGAACACAAATATTTAGCAATTGCAGATGATTTGGTATTTAATATAGAAGAACCAATAGAAACTGGAGGAAGACTCTTGGAAGAGATTAATAAATATGGTAAGGTAGTAGGTCTAAAGATAAATAAGCAAAAGACTAAAATGATTTCTAAAAATTTAACGGATAATGAAAACCAAATATTGGAAGGGAAACTCGGAATCCAGATAGGAAAATTTTTTTTTTAGGTGTAAACATAACTGCAAAAGTCACAACAGTTAAGGATGATAATTATACAAAATTACTTGAAAAAATAGAGGAGAAACTTAATAAATGGGATAAGCTACCTATCTTAATGATAGGTAGAATATCAACAATCAGAATGGTAATTCGGGGATGGGACTTTTTGCCTCTGCAAGTTGGATGAAGCTCTTTCCTCCTCAGCAGCTGATTGGCCGCTGCATTCTCTCCCTCACCCCCTAGCTCTTCGCCCCAGCCCTTTCGTGACAAAAATCCACATTCAGCCACAGCCTTTTGGCCACATGGGACCCTTTGCCACTATCCAATCAAAATGGTTGTTACAAAATGCTACTTTTGGAAGGAAAGAATGGGACAGTTTGCTCTTTCATACACACACACACCAGTTGAATGATAGAGAGGGAAGGGGCTTCAGTGGCCATCTAGTCTGACCCCATTCTCATTCAGGAGATTTACAGAATGATAGAGAGGGAAGGGGCCTCAGTGGCCATCTAGTCCGACCCCATTCTCATTCAGGAGATTTACAGAATGATAGAGAGGGAAGGGACCTCAGTGGCCATCTAGTCTTACCTCCCTTCTCATTCAGGAGATTTACAGAATGATAGAGAGGGAAGGGACCTCAGTGGCCATCTAGTCTGACCCCATTCTCATTCAGGAGATTTACAGAATGATAGAGAGAGAAGGGACCTCAGTGGCCATCTAGTCTGACCCCCCTCTCATTGAGGAGATTTACAGAATGATAGAGAGAGAAGGGACCTCAGTGGCCATCTAGTCTGACCCCCCCTTCTCATTCAGGAGACTTACAGAATGATAGAGAGGGAAGGGACTTCTGTGGACATCTAGTCTGACCCCCTTCTCATTCAGGAGATTTACAGAATGATAGAGAGGGAAGGGAACTAGATGGCCACTGAGGCCCCTTCCATCTCTATCATTCTGTGAGTCTCCTGAATGAGAAGGGGGTCAGACTATATGGCCACTGAGTTCATGCCCTCATCACCTCGAAATTCGACTACTGTAATGGTCTCTACATGGGTCTACCTTTGAAAAGTGTTTGGAGGAATGCAGCTGGAATGCAGAGCAATCGTGGGCTTCCCTAGGTATGCCCATGTTACACCAACACCCTGCAGTCTGCATTGGTTGCCGATCAGTTTCCAGTCACAATTCAAAGTGTTGGTGATAAAGCCCTCCATGGCATTGGAGCAGAATATCTCCGGGACCGCCTTCTGCCACACGAATCCCAGCGACCGGTTAGGTCCCACAGAGTTGGCCTTCTCCGGGTCCCATTGACTAAACAATGTCATTTGGCGGGTCCCAGGGGAAGGGCGTTTTCTGTGATGGCCCCGACTCTATGGAACCAGCTCCCCCTGGAGATTAGAACTGCCCCCACCCTCCTTGCCTTTCATAAACTCCTTAAAACCCACCTTTGCCACCAGGCATAGGGGAATTGAGACATCTCCCCTGGGCCTATACAATTTATGTATGGTATGTTTGTGTGTATGTCTACTTAATAATGGGGTTTTTAAATGTTTTTAAATTATTAGATTTGTTAAGAATTGTTTTATTGTTGTTGTGAGCCGCCCCGAGTCTATGGAGAGGGGCGGCATACAAATCTAATAAATAAATAAATAAATAAACACTTATTTATTCTTCTACTTTATTCAGTACAATAATCTTTGGGATGCAGTAGAATTGGTTTCAGTTTCTCCTGTGATAAACTGCACCATAAATCTCTGTAATTGCTACACCGGCTGCTAGGAGGCTGGCTTTAATTATCTTAACTGATCTTTGGCTGATAGAACAGCAATAAACAGGGTAATTATTCACACAATAAAACTTTGTTCGTCGTGCACTTCTAATATCGTCCATGTTGGCTGGATGTTAGATTGACAAAAACACCTACCACTTCTGTTGAACCCTGGATGTGATGTAATTAATTAATTAATAACTAAGCTCTAAACTGCATCTTAAAATCTTTTTCCAGTAAGCTCTTCTAATCATTTGTGCATCCTTCTGAATTTTGGATCTAACCAGTGCAAATCCTGACTACTTAACTGTCTGATGAGACATCTGTCTGTAAGCTTTCAGTAGAAGCCTGTTCTCGCATTTCAATGTCTTTCTCACTAAAATCCTCTTCATCTCCTAAATCAGGTAAATTGACAGGTTCCATTTCCCCTTCCCCCTCTAAATCTGAGCATTCCAATAGCTGACAGGGAGCAGTCGCAACAACAAGTAGATGGATAAACTGTTGCCTGACCAACTGCACCCAACAGCTCTAAATCCACATGGAAGGAGATAGGCAGTGGGGTATCACAGGGTTCAGTCCTGGGCCCTGTGCTCTTCAACATTTTCATTAATGACTTAAATGAGGGAATACAAGGGGAACTAATCAATTTTTCACACAACACCAAGCTGGCAGGGGGTAGCCAACACTCTAGAGGAGTCTTTGAAGAGAGGCGGCATACAAATCTAATACGTTATTATTATTATTATTATTATTATTATTATTATTATTATTATTATTATTATTATGTCAGTACAACACAGCAAACGAGATCACTATGCTGGATTTCGTATTTCATCACCAGTCGGACGCTTCCCAAGCACCTAGGACTGCGTGATGTAGCGGTGAATTATGTTTGCCGATCCCAGTAAAGAGGCCTTTTGCAACTGACAGATGGAGATTTTGTCAATTCCGATGGTTTTCAAATGTCCGCTTTCACTGACTTATGCCAGAGTCGTTGCAGCTCGATTTTTAGATCTTTGTACTTCACTAATTTCTCTAGCTGCTTCTCCTCAATTCTGCTGTCTCCTGGGATTGCGATGTCGATGATCCATACTTTCTTTTACTCCATGATCACAACGTCTGGTGTATTATGCTTCAGAATTCAGTCAGTCTGAAGTCGGAAGTCCCACAGTAGTTTTGCTTGCTCATTTTCCACCACTTTTTCGGGCTTATGATCCCACCAGTTCTTTGCCATTGGTATATGGTAGTTCTGGCACAAGTTCCAGTAGATCATCTGTGCCACAGCATCATGTCTATGCTTGTAGTCAGTCTGTGCGATCTTTTTGCAGCAGCTGAGTATGTGGTCGATTGTTTCATCTGTTTCTTTACAGAGTCTGCACTTTGGATCATCTGTTGATTTTTCAATTCTGGCTTTGACAGCATTTGTTCTATTATTATTATTATTATTATTATTATTATTATTATTATTATTATTATTATTATTATTAATTATTATTATTATTATTATTATTAATTATTATTATTATTATTATTATTATTATTATTATTATTAATAATAATAATAATAATAATAATAATAATAATAATAATAATTAGCTCAAAATACAGAAGGACCTAGATAGATTAACACTGTGGGCCCAAACTAACAAAATGATGTTCAACATTGAGAAAAGTAAAGTCCTTCACCTAGGTAAAAGAAACCCTAGACATGCATACAGACTGAGAGGAGCCTCATTTAGCAGTAGGGACTGTGAAAGAGATCTTGGAATCTTGGTGGATAACCAACTAAATATGAGTCAGCGGCTAAAAAAGCCAATACAATCTTAAACTGCATCAACAAGGGGATACACCTCAAGACTAGGGAGGTATTAATACCACTCTATAATGCCCTGGTCAGACCACACCTGGAGTACTGCATTCAGTTCTGGTCACTACATTTCAAAAGAGACATAGAAACTTTGAAAAGGGTACAGAAAAGAGCAAAATGATAAGGGGACTAGAAACGAAGACATATGAAAAGAGGTTGCTAGAACTGGGCATGGATAGTCTAGTGCAGGGGTCTCAAACTCAATTTACCTGGGGGCCGCTGGAGGTAGAGTCTGGGTGAGGCTGGGCCACATCAGGTTTTCCATAAGAAAAACTCTTACAAAAACATTCCAATGTTATCAAATGTCTTTATTTTTTCATCTTATTTTGTGTTTAAAAATTTAAAAAAATTAACAAATTCATAAGAAAAATAAATAAATCAGTAATAAATAAATATCTCTCTATTTCTCTCTATTTCTCGCCCTCCCTCCCTCTTTCTGTCTCTCCCTCCCTCCCTTCCTCTCTTTCTTTCTCTCTCTCTGCCCCTCTTTCTTTCTCTTTTTTCCTTCCTCTCTCTTTTTTTTCTATAAACCAGAGGTCTCCAATCTTGGCCACTTTAAAACTTGTGACTTCAACTCCCAGAATTCCTCAGCCAGCATAGCTGAGGAATAGCCATAGTATAGCTGACTGCAGAATTCTGAGAGTTGAAGTTTTAAAGCGGCCAAGGTTGAGAGACACCCCACCCTCCCTGATCTAAACACCCTACCCCGCCTTTCCGTTCACTGGTCGGACCCACCGACTTCGTCTGGAACAGCTGAAGAAGTGGACGGGTGGGGAGGAGAGCTCGAGCCACAGGCCTCACCTGTTGCAGCAGCACTGGCCACAATGAGGCACATTGGGGCGCTGGCAGTGGCAGCAATCTGCAGGGGGAAAAGAGAAGCGGGCTTCGCAACTGAGGAGGAGGAACCACGGCGGGCTTTCTGCCCAAAAAGCCCACCTTGTGCAAGTACCCTTGAGTTGGCCACCCTCTAACAGGGAAGAGAGGACTGGGGTGGGTGACTTTCCTGAGGCTACTTGCTTTGCCGATCTGGGGTTGTCCCCACCCCCTGGTCACCTTACATTCGGGCTGCACTAACATTACACTGTGATGTTGAGGTGGGGGCTGGTGGGGGTCATGATAGCAGTATACAGGTACTTGAGGGGTTGTCATAGAGAGGAGGGGATCACTCTATTTTCCAGAGCACCACAGGGCCAGACAAGGAACAATGGATGGAAGCTGACCAAGGAGAGATTCAACCTGGAAATAAGGAAGACCTTCCTGATGGTCAGAGCGATCACCAATTGAATAGCCTGCCAGGTTGTGAACGCACCAACAACCTGGCAGGAGGGGGACATGATTGAAACATTTAAATATGTTATGTTAAAGGGTTAAATAATGTTCAGGAGATAAGTGTTTTTAATAGGAAAGTGAACACAAGAACAAGGGGACACAATATGGGGTTAGTTGGGGGAAAGATCAGAAGCAACGTGAGAAAATAATATTTTACTGAAAGAGTAGTAGATGCTTGGAACAAACTTCCAGCAGATGTGGTTGGTAAATCCACAGTAACTGAATTTAAACATGCCTGGGATAAACATATATCCATCCTAAGATAAAATACAGGAAATGGTATAGGGGCAGACTAGATGGACCATGAGGTCTTTTTCTGCCATCAATCTTCTATGTTTCTATGTTTAAAAAAATAGGAAATAATTTATTAGAACTGTATAATGATGTATTAGAGAAAGGTACGATGCCAAAATCTTAGAGTGAAGCATACATTACCCTGATTGTAAAAGAAGGCTTAGATAATTCTCAAATTCAAAACTATAGACTCATATCCTTTCTTAATATGGACTATAAAATTTTTGCTTCAATTTTAGCAGAGAGATTAAAAGCTGTTTTAAATCAGATAATTCACTCGGATCAAAATGGTTTTTTTTACCCAAACGCCAAATATGAAATAATACAAGAATAATAATGAATGTATTAGAATACTACGGAATAAGATCAGATAAAAAAGCGGCTCTAATTCTTGTTGATGCGCAAAAGGCGTTCTACAATTTGAATTGGAACTTTATAATTACTTTATTAAAAATTATGCAATTTGGAGAAAAAAATTCATAATACAATACAGACTATATATTCCCAACAAATTGCCAACATATTAATAAATGGGGATATAACAATTAAAATAGATATCAGAAAAGGTGTCAGGCAGGGATGCCCCCTGTCCCCACTATTATTTATTATATCAATAGAAATACTTTAAATCAAATAAGATCTAATAAGGGAATTAATGGATTGACTTTAAAAAGTGAACAATACAAAACCCAAGTATTTGCAAATGATATGGTCTATATCAGGGATGGCGAACCTATGGCACGGGTGCCACAGGTGGCACACGGAACCATATCTGCTGGCACATGAGCCTTTGCCCTAGTTCAGCTCCAATTTGCATGTGTTTGCTGGCCAACTGATTTTTAGCTCGCATAGATGCTCTGGAAGGGTGATGGGGGGACGTTTTTAGGGCAAAACATGAGCCTACTGGGCCCACCAGATGTTGGGAAACAGGCCATTTCTGGCCTCCAGAAGGCATCCAGGTGGTGGGGAAGCTGTTTTCTCCCTCCCAAGGCATTGAATTATGGGTGTGGGCACTTGTGTATGCTCTATAGCATACGCACAAACTCTGGTCTATATTATTGAAGACCCCTTAACTTCGGGACCCTGACTACTAAAAAATATTGAGGATTTTGGAAGTGTGGCATGGTTAAAAGTCAATAAGGACAAAACAAAAATAATTATAATTTTTTCCCCAAAACAAATAGAAAACCCTGAAAGAGTAGTGGGAATTAAAACAAGGGAAAAAAATTAAATACAGTGATACCTTGTCTTACAAATCCCTCATCATACAAACTTTTCGAGATACAAACCCGGGGTTTAAGATTTTTTTGCCTCTTCTTCCAAACTATTTTCACCTTACAAACCCAAGCCACCGCCTCTGGGATGCCCCGCCTCTGGACTTCTGTTGCCAGTGAAGTGCCCATTTTTGCGCTGCTGGGATTCCCCTGAGGCTCCCCTTGCTGGGAAATGCCACCTCCGAACTTCCGTTGCCAGCGAAGCACCCGTTTTTGCACTGCTGGGATTCCCCTGCTGGGATTCCCCTGCAGCATCACAAAAACACAAAAGTCCGGAGGTGGGGTTTCCCATGGAGGGGAGCCTCAGGGAAATCCCAGCAGCACAAAAACGGGCACTTGGCTGGCAAAAGGGATGAGTTTTGGGCTTGCACGCATTAATCGCTTTTCCATTGATTCCTATGGGAAACATTGTTTCGTCTTACAAACTTTTCACCTTACGAATCTCATCCCGGAACCAATTAAGTTTGTAAGACGAGGTATCACTGTATTTAGGAATATTAAAAAATATTTAATAACTTGGTCAAAGTTACAATTATCCCTGATGGGAAGAACTTCAGCCATTAAAATGAATATTTTACCCAAATTGCTTTATCTTTTTCAAACTGTACCGGTAAAACCTGGAGAAAATTTTTATAAAGAACTAGATAAATTAATTTAGAACTTTGTGTGGAAGGGTAAAAAACCTAGAATAAAGTATAAGTTACTACAGGATAAAAGAAGACAAGGAGGAATGAGGTGGCAACAATATCATTACATTGACAAACAAAAGAATGTTAAACATTGAAGGGTATGATCTACAATTGGAGTGGCATAATTATCTTTGGAACAAATAAAATAAAATTTATAATTATTTTAAAAAACATCACATAAGAGGAACCCTGATAGCTGATTGGATGGACATAAGAAAGAAATTTTATACCCAAATTCCTTTTTAATTTTTTTTTAAAATTAATTTGCATAGACAAACATAACACACATAACATGTAACACTTAGTGGAGCTACAGTCACTCCGCTCAGAGTAGAAGTCATCTTTGTATTAAAAAAGAAAAAAAAGAAAAGATCTTATCATTGTTTAACACCATCTATAAAATACGTGGAAATATCAATTACAGTATAAGGTAATAAGTAAAAACACATCTAAAATATATAAAGACGTATATAGAAATTTTTAAATTATGATTTAAAATGAACTAAAGTAAAAAGAATAAGAGAAGAAAAAAGGAATTTACATTTATATTGTAAATAATCACCCTCTAATACAATATGACTACTAGATGCAAGTATATTTAAAGTAATATAACAGTAAAGTTATCTCTTTTTCTTTATATCCCACCAGATGTATACCTTTTGCCAAACATCATAGAATTCTGATTCTTCTTGGTTATTTAGCCTTCTCATCATCATGTCGAGCTCAGCACATTCTAAGACTTTCTTAAGTATGTCTGTTTCTTTTGGAATCTCAATTTCCTTCCATTTTTGAGCAAAAGCTATCCTAGCAGCTACTAATATATGGACTATTAAGTAATATATATCTTTTTTATATTTCTTATTTAATATGCCTAATAAAAAAAATTCTGGTGTTTTCTTGATTTCTTGCTGCATTATTTCTCTTAACCATTTTTCTATTAGGTTCCAGTATTCTTTTGCTTTTGAGCATGTCCACCAAGTATGATAATAAGTTCCTATTTTTACTTTGCATTTCCAACAATTAGGTGACTTAGTTTGGAACATTTTTGAGATTCTATTTGACGGCAAATGCCATCTATAAAACATCTTAATTTGATTTTCTTTAAAGGAAATTGACTTTGTTATTTTCCAGTTATATATCCATACCTTTTCCCAAGTATTTAAGTCTATCTCTTTTTTTAAGTTTCTACACCAACTAATCATGTTGTCCTTTAATGTCCATTCTATATTTTTGCAGTTGATTAAAAATTTATATGTTTTTCCAATCAGGTTTTTTTATTTGTTGTTAATAATTTACCTAAGATGTTATTGTCTTTTCTAAGTATACATGTTATTTTATCTTTATAAAACCTAGACTTAATCTGCGCATATTGCCACCAATCTATAACAATACCTGTCTCCAGCAGGTCCTGATTTGTTTTTAAATTCCAATGATTATCCTTGTATTTCCAAATCTTACCCTCTTGTATTAGGTTTGGGTGGCTTATGGCCTCAATGGGAGATATCCATTCTGGCAAAACTAGGAAATAGTCTTTCTTTATATCAATCCAGACATCTATAAGTGCCTTCCTAATTATATGTCTCTTGAAATAGAAATGCGTTTTATACTTTTCATACCATGCAAAAGCATGCCATCCCAACATTAAATCATGGCCTTCTAGATTTAATAATCTTCTGTTTTGTAGGGTAAGCCATTCTTTAATCCAAGTTAAGGAAGCGGCTTGATAATATAGTTTCCAATTAGGGAAGGCAAGGCCTCCTCTTTCTTTTATGTCTTCTACTGCACACTGCTTTATTCTAGGTTTTTTATCTTGCCATATGAACTCTTTTGTTATTCTCGTTAATTCTTTAAAAAATTATTTTCCTGGATTTATCGGAATCTCTTGAAATAAAAACAGAACTTTGGGTAAAATATTCATCTTAATTGTGGAAATTCTACCTAAGAATGACAATTGCAAGTTCTTCCAAGTTGCTAAGTAATTTTTAATTTGCTTTAAAAGTTTATTATAATTGTCTTCTTTTAATGACATGGATTTTATTGATATCCAAATACCTAAATATTTTACTTTCTTGGTTATTTTCATATTTGATTTTATTTCTAATTGCTTTATCTGAAGATCTGTCATATTTTTAGTTAATATTTGTGTCTTATTTTTATTGACTTTCAAGCCAGGTATTTTCCCATATTCTTCTAAAGAGTCTATTAACTTTGAAATAGAGACTATTGGGTCTTCTAATATGAAGACAACATCATCTGCAAAGGCTTGTAATTTATATATTTCTTTTTTAATTTCTAAGCCTTTAATATTTTTTTCTTTTCTTACCTTTATCAACAAGGTTTCTAATGTTAAAATAAATAATAATAGAGAAATAGGGCAGCCTTGTCTAACTCCTCTTTGTATCTCGAACTTTTCCGTTTGGTCATTATTAAAAATAATTTTGGCTGTTTGGATGGAGTATATAGCATCAATTATATTAAAAATTTTAGTTCCAAAATTCATTTTATTAAGTTGTATTTTCATAAAAGTCCAGTCGACATTGTCGAATGCTTTTTTTGCATCTAAAAATATTAATGCTGCTTGCTTTTCTGGATGTTGTTCATAATATTCTAATGTGTTTATAATTGTCCTCAAATTATTTTTAATCTGTCTATCTGGCAAAAAACTGTTTTGGTCTTCATGTATTATTCCAATCATGATGTTTTTTAATCTATAAGCAAAAATTGAAACAAAAAGTTTATAATCCACATTCAATAATGAAATTGGTCTATAGTTTTGAATTTTTTCTTTTTCTGTATTAGGTTTGTGTATTAAGGTTATTAGGGCTTCTGACCATGTTTTAGGGATTTTACCATCTAAAATTATGTTGTTAAAAATCTCTAACATATTTGTTGAAAGTATATTAGTATTTAGTTTATAAAATTCAGTAGGTAAAGCTTTGGGGCTGTTGGCTTTATTATTTTTTTAATTTTTAAGTGCTTGCTCTAATTCAATCATAGGAAATGGAGCGTTAATGTTGTTGTTCTGTTAAAGAGGGTAAGTCAATAGAGTTTAAAAATCGAAGGCCTTATCTTCGTTTATGTCTTCTTTTTGGTATAAGTTTTTATAGAATTCTAACGCTATCTCCTTTTTCTCAACAGTTCCATGTCTGAATATGCCTTTACTATCTTCTAATTTTTTTTATTATTCTAGCCTCTTTTTGGTTCCTTAATTTATATGCTAGCCATCGACCTGGTTTGCTAGTAGATAACTCTACTATTTTTTCACGTAATTCTTTGTAGAATACTTTTTGGTTTTCATTTGGGGCGTAGGTCGATATAATGATGAGAGGTCCTGTTTCTAAATTTACTTGCAAAATTCTGCCATTATTATCACTATAAAGTTGTTTAACCTCAATCATTTCATTAATATAAACAGCTATCCCTCTTCTTTATTTTCAGCTAGGCTAGTGAACAAGTTACATAATTTTGAATTGTGTAATAGCTCTTTGTTTGAGTTTTTAATATGGACTTCTTGTAGAATAATAATTTGTGCTCTTTGTTTTTTAAGTTTAGAAAATATCTGTTTTCTTTTTCTTGGATGATTCAACCCATTTACATTTACTGAAAAGATTTTGACATCTGAGTACATTTCTACTTGTAGTATTTTTTTGTTTCTCGAGGTTCTCGAAGTCTAGTGCTTAGCACCAATTCTTGCTGTGGTTGTTGTTGTTTTTTCTTTGTGTCTTGGGCGTCTTCCTCCCCCTTGGAGGTGGCCCCCCTCCCCTCCCTCTCTGATTTCTTTATAAGATGAATCATGTTTAAACAAGCCGGATTGTTCGTAAAAGACTCTGGCTTCATCAACGGTCTCTAACTTTATTCTAGATCTTTGCCAGTAGAAAGAAAGGCCTTCTGGGATCAGCCAATGGAAAATTATTTTTTCTTTAATTAATATTCTTGTTAAGAAGTAGTATTCCCTCCGGCTTTCTCGTACTCTTCTTGGCACTTGTTTTAATATAATGACATCTTTTTCTTTGTATTTTAAATCTTCATCTCTTGACCATTTCAAAATATCGTCTCTTATAGTCTTTCTAATGAATTTGATGTGCACCTCTCTTGGTAAATTGTGTTTTCTAGCATAGCTGGTTTGAATTCTGTAAATTTCATTAATCTCCCTAATTGCTTCCTGTGGGTCTATCTGTAAGATCTCACCTATTATTTCTGCCATTTTCAAGCCCAAATTTCCATCCTTTTCTTCATGAACATTTTGGAACCTCAAACCATGTGAGGCTCTTTGTAATTCTATATTGGTAATAGCTTCGTCGATGCCTCTATTTATCACATTACTGTGATCCTCAAATTCAACCATTCTCTGTTCAGATTTTTCCATTTTATTTTCAACCTTTTTTCTTCCATTGTTCATTTTTTTAAGGTTTGTTGTATCATATCAATTTTCCCATCCAGTGTTTGTACACTTCCTTTCACATTCCCTAACTCGGCCTTCAGATCACTTCTTTCTGCTTTTAAATCTGCTTTTATGGCTTCATAGTGTTTTTGAGCTTCTTTGCATGCATCATCTCTATTAGTATTCATAGAGACCTGAAGTAAGGCCAAGGTATCCTGGATGGTCTGCAAGGTTGGTTGTGTTGAGGTCTTTTCTTTCTCTTTTTCTTTCTCCTTACCCAACATACTTGTTATTGTTCTTTGTGGTAAAGGAGATGGTGATGGTGAAGGGGACCCTTGTGGAGTAGCAGTTGGAGTTGGAGTCTGTTTTTTTGAAGTTTTTATAATGGTGGATGTAATAGACATCTAAGGTATTTTTCTGAGTCTTCTAAGACCTGTAAAGTTTAACTGTTTCCAAAATGGCATCAATTTAACAAACTTACAATGTCTAGAAAAAAAGGCAAAAAAAGAAAAGGGAAAATTAAAGGTAGAGAGCGAAAGTTTTTTTTTAAAGATAATATTATTATTAGAGAAATAATAATAATAATTAAAAAAATAAAAGATTGTAAAAGGTCAGGAATAATTAAATGATTTGTATATGTAAAAGAGTATTTCCAAAGCAATGCAATTTAAATTTTCAATGTAAAAATATAAAGATATAATATCAAATCATTAAGTCAGTTAATATAATTATTATTAATAAAATATTCAAAAATATTGGTTAATTGAGCAATGTAAAATACAAATTGTTAAAAAGATTCAATACTTAAACATTTACTTAGTTCATTTAAAATTCATTTTAAAACAGAGAAGAAAAAGATTGTTAAATTCATACAGTCGTTTATAAGTCTGTTTTGGCTCCAAATCTATTTATGCTATAAAAATAAAAGGGATCATGAAAAGGAAGATCATAAAAAAAGAAATTCAAAAGCTATTTGCAATTTCTATGTAACTCTAAACATATACAAACAATCCTAAAATAATAAAGGAAACTTAATATAGAAAGGGACAAGGGGGGTTAGGGGATGACCAAACAAAGGGGAGGGAGAAATGGGATTTAGCAATTCATTTCTGTTAAGTATGGTCTTGTTGTTATTTGAAATAAATCAAAATCCAAATTAAAAATGAATCAATGTCCAAATTCTATATAATATTTGAAATTCAATATCAGAATAGCTAAAGAGTCCTTATTGTCCAATTAAAAAAAAGAAAATTGAAATAAATCAAAGTCCAAATTGAGGATGAATCAGTGTCCAAATTCCATATAATATTTCAAATCCAATATCAAGATAGCTAGAGTCCTTATTGTCCAATTGAGAAATTTTAATCCAATTAGTTAAAGTCAAAATAGCCTAGTCCAAATATAAGAGTCAGGTAAAATCCAAGAAAGTTCTAAAGAGAATTCGATTTTTCCAGAAAAAAGGAGAGAAAAAAGTGTAGACTGTAATCCAAACTAAAAATAGCTTAAAATACTTTAATCCAGGTACTTTCGTATGTCCAAAAAAGAATAGGAGGGAAAAAAATTCAGCAAATCCAAAATCAAGTCCTTAGTCTTAGTAGAATATTAATCCTCCATCTTGTGTGTTATTTTCCTGCTACTCCTGCTGCGAACAAAGACACCATGCAAATTCCACACAAGAAGTAAAAAAGCCAATTGTTTTAAATTTGATTACTAAAATAAAGTTCAATTAATTAGAATTCTTATCCCCCAATTTCGATATATTGAGTAAACCTTCCAGGAATAAAATTGAAGACAGGTTTAAGGTAAGTTCGAGCTGATGCTCTGTTTTAGTCTCTATAGTTGTGTGAGCTGAAGCTGTTCCAGCTTATTTAAATCCACTCACACCGGCAAATTTCTTGCTTTCTTCTTCTTCTTCTTCTTCACCTTAATTGAATTTGTCACTTTCCATATCATTTTTATTTGTAGGAGTAATAATCACTTTACCTTCTTTCTTCTTCTCTGTTGATTCAAGCACTCTGTTAGACTTCTCAAAAAAAAAATTCTTTGTTCTTCCTCTCGTGTGGAGGTGCCGCTACAGCCGGGCGCCGGCCATTGCTAACCCCTGGATCTTTACTCCTGGAGCTGCGGGGCAATCCTACACCTTGGAGGCAGCAGCAAATACCCCCCTGACGTTCAGAAACCCCTGTTCTAGATCGGACTCTCCGGGTCAAATCGGATTGCTACAGCGCGACTGCCAGGGCGAAAACGGAGGTCTGGGGATGGAGATTCTTACTGCCCCACCCTCCTTGTCTTCCGCAAGAGTGTTAAGACTCACCTACTTCACCAGGCCTGGGGCAATTAGATCTTGCCCCCCTGACCAATAAATGTGATGCATGGTGTGATTGAACACAATAGGGGTTAAAAGCTGTAGCTTTTTAATGTATTAGATTTGTTTTGTATGCTTTTTTTCTATAATTATTCTGTGAGCTGCCCCAAGTTTTCGGAGAAAGGCGGCATACAAATATAATAATAATAATAATAATAATAATAATAATAATAATAATAATGACAATGACAATGACAATAATGATGATGATGATGATGATGCAGATCTCTGGGGGCAGTCAGTTCCAAAGGGTCGGAGCCGCCACAGAGAAGGCTCTCCCCAAGGTCCCACCAACCAACATTGTTTGGCAGACTCTGTGGGCCCTTACTAGCCACAGTGAGGTATGAGGGAAGAGGTGGTCCTGTAAATAGTCTCACCCAGAGCCATTTAGCGCTTTAAAGGTGATAACCAACAACTTGAATTTCGTTCGGAGACTGATTGGCAACCAATGCAGCTCGTATAAAGATGGAGTAATATGGGCATACCTTGGTACACCGATGCATTCTGTACCAACTGAACACACTCTCCAAACACTCTTCAAGGGTAGCCACATGTAGAGTGCATTGCAATAGTCAAGATGAGAGGTGATGAGGGCATGAGTGACTGGTCAAGTTAGGGCTGAAACTGATAGACATGATGGACTTGTGCTAATGCCCCCCTTGCCACAGCTAAGTGATGTTGCTCTAGCCTCAGCTAGGGCCCTATCTGAGGGGCAAATTTCTTCCCCACCCAGCAATAAAGATAGGCAGATTGTATCACCTTTAGGAGGAAAGATCCACAGCCACTCAGCCTTGTCAGGGTTGAATTTTAACGTGTTAACCCCCATCCAGACCCTAATAACTTCAAGACACCAGCACATCACTTCCACCAAATCACTGAACTGACATGGGGTGGAGATATACAGCTGAGTATCGACAGCGTATTGTTGGTAACACACCCCATGTCGTTGGATGATCTTACCCAGTGGTTTCATGTAGATATTAAATAGGAGAGGAGAGTGGACTGACCCCTGAGGCACCCCACATAGGAGGGGCCTAAGGGTCAACCTCTCACTAACACCAACTGCGATTGGCCAGAGAGGTAGGAGGAGAACTACCATAAAATGGTGCCTCCCATTCCCAACCACTTAAGCTGTTGGTATCGAAAGCCACTGAGAGGTCAAGTAGCACCAGGAGAGAGGAGTGGCCTCTATCCTGGGCGTGCCAGAGATCATCCATCAGCATGACCAAAGCGGTTTCTGTGCTGTGTCTGAAGCCAGATAGAAATGGGTCTAGGCAATCTGCTTCCTCCATGGTCCGCAGGAGTTGGAGTGCCACAACTTTCACAACAAACCTCCCTACAAAGGAAAGGTTGGAGACAGGACAGTAGTTGTTCGTTGATGCTGGGTACAGGGAAGGCTTCTTGAGGGCCTCACAACTGCTTCCTTTAAAGGTTGCAGAAAGGACCCCTCACTCAAAGAAGTGTTGACTAACACCTGGAGCCAGCCTCGTGTCACCTCCCTACTAGACGAAACCAGCCAGGAGGGACACTGGTTCCACAAACAAATGGAGGTGCTTATCACTCCTATGGCCTTTTCCACTCCATCAGGGGTCACTGGGTCAAACTCATCTCATACTATGGGACTAAGAGTCACACAAGTCACTTCACTTGACATTGCCCAATTGGAGTCCAGGTCTACCTGAATCTCAGTGATTTTGTCCACCAGAAACTGAACAAATTTGTTGGGTCTACACTGCAAGGGATCCTCCACTTTCGCCACATCAAGAAGAGAGTAAGTCACACTAAACATGGCAACCGGGCAAGAATCTGTGGATGCAATAAGAGCAGAAAAATACACACGTTTTGCTGCCCTTATCGCCACTAAATAAGCCCTAATATGGGTTTTTAATAGCATTTGGTCAGATTCAGATTTACTGGCCCTCCAGCATCACTCTAGACATCTCTTCTGGTGTTTGATCTCCTGAAGTTCCTTGGTAATCCAAGGAGCTCTTTGGGATCCACTGCCACCAAGAGGTCATGCGGCGCCAGATGTCGCCTATTCCAGGCAGACACTAGGGACTCCACCCCTAGGTCCAACTTCAGGAGGAGAGACTCACGACTGAAAATCCTGAGTGCAGGGATCCTGCGAGGATTAAAGGTCTTCTGGACTATAATAGCCATGCCTCCACCACTTCCCTGGTGTCATGGCTGGTGCAGCACCTGAAACCCGTCTGGGCACATTTCTGAGAGGGGAAACACCCACCTTGTATCCCACACCAGGTCAGCCTCCTCCTCCAGGAGCATGTCCTGCATCAGAGGGACTTTGTTGGTTACTGACCTGGCATTCAGCAGCAGCAGCCTGAGACCAGGACCCTGAAATTCCCTGTCATCATCTATATGGGTTGAGTTTGAGGAGCCGGAACAAGGGATCACTGTGAGGTAGCGAGACCTAGTTTCCAGTTAGTGGCCTGCCCCATAACTCCCGTTGTACCTTTCTCTCCCTGTTACAACCGTAATGCTCTGGCCCTTGTGTTTCCCAGAGATTGCCTCTCCAAATCCACTAATCTCCCTCTCCTCCAGCAGGCCCCATGGATTTACATCATGCCAGGTGTTACAGTCGGGCCCCCACCTGCTTCTGTAAATCCACTCAGCAGGGAGGGCACCGACCTTCCCCTCCAGCAGCCTCATTTTAGCTAACCAGTCAGTCATTCCATCCACCACTTCATCTCACCATTCCCACATACAATATAAAACCATTATAAAATCTTAGATAATTGATATAAATGACCTATAAAAGTATAAAATGTTAAAATGTTAAAAACAATTTCCCATGCCCACCAAGGTTAATAAACATCATTTGCATTGTCCCTTTTCGTGATCTAATGATTAATGTAAGTACAAAGGTATATTCCTAAAAAGAAATATGTCCTGAGGGATAATCTGGGCTTCTCCAAGGTAGACTCTAGTCCAGGTTGCATCAGCTGAAAAGATTGTCAGAATCATATAGTTCCCCTGAGTTGATGTTAAATCAGTCAGTTTTGTTCCTGTGGTAATAATCTCACCAATGCTAGACACAAGCCTGAAAAGATAAAAGAGTCCCCTGCCAGAATTCCTGCCCACCTATGTCTAAAGTCACTGTATCAATAAATGCTGAAATTCCAAATAAGCAAAAGTTCACTAAACTCTAATCCTAGTCTCAAGAGTTGGATGTAAATTCTCATTACCCAACGGTCTAAATTCAATCTTCCTCTCTCCATGCTCAATCATTGTTTAATTAATCTCTTGACATGAAAGTACATCTATAATACGTAAATAATGAAGTTGAAAAAAGGTGAAGAACATTTTTACAGATTTATAGATACCTTGAGGATCGGTGTGATGAGAAATGGTGGGGAGGGGAGGAGCAAGGTGAGGTACCCTTGATGTGAGTGACATTGATTTGGCCACACCCAGTCACATGACCATTAAGCCACTCCCACCTGGTCGCATGGCCGGCAAGCCACTCCCACCTGGTCGCATGGCTGGCAAGCCATGCCCATAAAATAAGTCAGGCCCACAGAGTGATAGTAAAAAAAAAAAATTGGAACTCACTTCTGATATACATGTATAAATAAAATGTGCAGCAAATTTGTTTGTTTGTTTGTTTGTTTGTTGTTTGTTTGTTTGTTTGTTTGTTTGTTTGTTCGTTCGTTCGTTCGTTCGTTCGTTCGTTCATTCATTCATTCATTCATTCATTCATTTATTTATTTATTTATTGTTAGAGTTGAAAGGGACCATGCAGGTCATCAAGTCCAACCCCCTGCCTGAGCAGGAATCCTAAAGCACCCCAGCCAAATGGCAGTCCAATCTCCTCTTGAAAGTGTCCAGAGTTGGGGAGTACACAACCTCCACAGGCAGGTTGTTCCATTGGTTGATCGCTTTGACCGTCAGGAAGTTCTTCCTTACTTCTAGGTTGAATCTCTCCTTGGTCAGCTTCCAGCCATTGTTCCTCGTCCGGCCCTCTGGTGCTCTGGTCTGGAGAATAGAGTGGCCCCCTCCTCTCTGTGGCAACCCCTCATATATCTGTATACAGCTATCATGTCCCCTCTGCCCCTCCTTTTCTCTATGCTATCCATGACCAGTTCCCACAATCTCTCTTCGTAAGTCTTGGTTTCAAGTCCCCTAATCATTTTGGCTGCTCTTTTCTGTACCTTCTCCAGAGTTTCAATGTCTCTTTTGAAGTGTGGTGATCAGAACTGGATGCAGCACTCCATTCCTGAACTAACAGAAACTTGCAAGCCTAGAAGTTCAACTCTGGTCTGACCAGGGCGTAGTAGAGTGGTATTAATACTTCCCTGGTCTTGGAGTGTATCCCCCTGTTGATGCAGCTTAGGATAGTGTTGACTTTTTTGGCCGCTGCTGGCTCATGTTTAGTTGATTATCCACCAAGACTCCAAGATCTCTTTCGCAGTCACTACTGCTAACTGGGGTTTCTCCCAGGCTGTATGTGTGTCTAGTTTTTTTTTTTTTACCAAGGTGAAGGACTTTGCTCTTGTCGTCGTTGAACATCATGTTGTTAGTGTGGGCCCATACTGTTAATCTGTCTAGATCTTTCTGTATTTTTAGCCTGTCCTTTAGGGTGTTGGCTACCCCTGCCAGTTTGGTGTCGTCTGTGAATTTGATTAGTTCCCCTTCTACTCCCTCATCCAGGTCATTGATGAAAATATTGAAGAGTACAGGGCCCAGGACAGAACCCTGTGGTACCCCGGTGCCTACCTTCTTCCGTGTGGATTTGGAAGCATTGAGGACAACTCGTTGCGTGTGGTTGGACAGCCAATTGTTTATCCATCTATATGTGTTATAACCTACCCCATTTTTTTCTAATTTATAGATTAGGAGGTTGTGGTCAACTTTATCAAAAGCTTTGCTGAATTCCAAGTATATGAGGTCTATTACATTGTGTTGGTCCACTGATTTGGTTATGGTGTTGAAAAATGATATGATGTTGGTTTGGCATGATTTGTTTCTGACAAACCCATGCTGGCTGTTGGATATAATGTTGTTTGTTCTAGGTAGTGACAAAGTTGTTTTTTAATTATTTTCTCTAGTATTTTTCCAGGTATAGAAGTCAGACTGATTGGTCTTTAGTTGCCTGGGTCTTTTTACCTTTTTTGTGGATGGGGACTACGTCAGCTCGTTTCCAGTCTTTGGGAAGGTCTCTAGTGGTCCAGGATTTTTTGTAGATGAGGAGAAGTGGTTCCGCAATGGTGTCTGCCAGTTCTTTTAGGACTCTGGGGTGAAGTCCGTCTGGCCCTGGTGATTTGTACTCATTGAGCTCCCACAAGTAGTCCCTTATTGTGTTTTTGTCTCTGTTCACTTCGGTTCCGGGGCTATTTGTTGCAGACTTGTAGGTTGGTTGGTAGGTGGTTCCATTTTGTGTGAAGACTGATGTAAAGTAGGTGTTCAGCAGCTGTGCTTTGTCCCTGTTGTCTGTGATTTCATTTCTGTCTTCGTTTTTTAGTGTAGTGACTGTTTCCTTGATTTTTTTCTTGTTGTTTATCTGCTGGAAGAAACTTTCTTTCTTGTCTTTGACTTTTGTTGCAAGATATTGTTCATGTTGGGCCTTTGCTGTTTTTATTTTTTGTTTGCAGGTTTTGGCTGTTTGCTGATATTCCACTTTGGTTATGAGTCCTTCTTTCCATTTTTTGTATTTGCCTTTTTTTTTCTTTTATGTTGTCTGTGAGTTCTTTGTTTAGCCAAGCTGGTTTCATTTTGGCTTTCCTGTTTTTCTTTTTCATGGGGATTGTATTGTTTTGAGCATCTATGATACTGTTTTTTAGGGCCTCCCAGGCTTCCTGTGTGGTTTTACACTTTAGAAGTTCCCTCCAGGGCTTCTTTTCCAGGTTTGCTCTGAGCTTATTAAAGTCCGCTTTTCTGAAGTCTGGGACTCTAATGGTGTTGGACACAGCAGTTGGTGATTGTAATATGTTGAATTTGAGGATGACTTGGCCAGTGTCCCTTCTTCAATTCCCTCTATAATTTCTTCCCTGTTTGTTAATATTAGGTCGAGTAATGCAGTCCCTCTGGTTCCTGATTCCACTTTTTGGGTTAGAAAGTTATCAGCGAGACTGGTGAGAAATCTATCAGACTTTCCACTTGGTGCTGAGTTTGTTTTCCAGTTAATGTTGGGGTAGTTAAAGTCTCCCATTATTGTTGTGCTGTGCTTGTTGCATATTTCTGTTAGTTGGCTTATAAAGAGGTTGTCCATTGTATCTGATTGGTTTGGTATACAGTGATCCCCCGCTCGTTGCGAGGGTTCCGTTCCAGGACCCCCCGCAACGAGCGGGTTTTCGCGAAGTAGCGCTGCGGAAGTAAAAACACCATCTGCGCATGTGCAGATGGTGTTTTTACTCCCACAGCGCTAGCGAGGAGCCGAAGATTGGGGGCGGCGCGGCTGTTTGCCGCCGGCATGGGGGGCTTCCTAGCAGCCCCCCAAACCCGGGTTGGGGGTCCGGGGGGTGCTGGCAAGCCCCCCATGCCGGCGGCGACATTTTAAAATAGCCGCGCTGCCCCCAATCTTCGGCTCCTCCGCGCTGGCTCTCGGTGCTTTCGAGCTGAGTCCTGGAGCGAATTCGCTCCCGGACTCAGCTCAAAAGCGCCGATAGCCAGCGCCAGCGAACGGCTTGTCCACGCTGGCTCTCGGCGCTTTCGAGCTGAGTCCGGGAGCGAATTCTCTTCCGGACTCAGCTCAAAAGCGCCGATAGCCAGCGCCAGCGAACGGCTTGTCCCCGCTGGCTCTCGGCGCTTTCGAGCTGAGTCCGGGAGCGAATTCTCTTCCGGACTCAGCTCAAAAGCGCCGATAGCCAGCGCCAGCGAACGGCTTGTCCACGCTGGCTCTTGGCGCTTTCGAGCTGAGTCCGGGAGCGAATTCTCTTCCGGACTCAGCTCAAAAGCGCCGATAGCCAGCGCCAGCGAACGGCTTGTCCCCGCTGGCTCTCGGCGCTTTCGAGCTGAGTCCTGGAGCGAATTTGCTTCAGGACTCAGCTCGAAAGCGGCGAGAATGAACGGCGTGGGCGGGCGAAGGGCGGGCGGCAGCGAGGAGTTTGCGTGGGTGGTGGGGAAACTCCTTGCTGATGCCCGCTGCTCGCCCTCCCGCCAGCAAGAGGGGGAAGACCCAGGGAAGCCGCCCAGCAGCTGATCTGCCGGGCCCCATCTACGCATGCGTGCCCATAGAAGAAAGGGCACGCATGCGTAGATGGTGTTTTGACTTCCGGGTTCAAAAATCGCAAATTACCCTGTTCGCAATGGTTGGGGACGCAATAACCGGGGGATCACTGTACTCCAATTGTAGTGTTGCACTTCTTTTCTTTTCTTTTATTTATTTATTTATTTATTATTTAGATTTGTATGCCGCTCCTCTCCGCAGACTCGGGACGGCTCACAACAAGATACAGCAAATCATGACAAATCCAAATAAATTTAAAATATTTAAAAAGATTTAAAAAGAACCCCGTTTACTAACAAACACACACACAAACATACCATGTATAAATTGAACATGCCCGGGGGAGGTGTTTCAGTTCCCCCATGCCTGACGGCAAAGGTGAGTTTTAAGGAGTTTACGGAAGGCAGGGAGAGTAGGGGCAGTTCTAATCTCTGGGGGGAGTTGGTTCCAGAGAGTCGGGGCCGCCCCTAACCCATATGATTTATAGGGGGCTATCTTCTTTGGATTGGTATAGTTCTGTGGCAGTATAGTGGTCTTTTATGTATAGTGCAACTCCACCTCCTTTCTTATTTGACCTGTTTTTCTTGAAGAGGTTGTAACCCTTTATCTGCATGTTCCAGTCATGTGTTTCATCCCACCAGGTTTCTGTAATACCAATTAGATCACATTGGCCCTCGTGCATTAGTAATTCCAGTTCGTCCTGTTTGTTCCCTAGGCTTTGTGCATTAGTGTACAGGCACTTTAAGTGTTTGTGTTTAAATCTGGGTAGACATTTTTTATCCTCTGATTTATTTGTAGGCTTGACTTGTTCATTGTCCTTATCTTGTTCATTGTCCAGTCTCTTACCTTGGTCACACGCCCCTCTAGGAACTAGTTTAAAGCCCTCCTGATAAGTTAGGCTAGTCGATTACCTAGGAGGTTCTTCCCAGCTCTAGTGAGGTGTAGCCCATCTCTTGCTAGAAGCCCTTCTTGGAGATATTGTAGGCCATGGTCGAGGAAGCCAAAGTTCCTTTGGTGACACCATCCCCTTAGCCAGTGGTTTATTTGCGGGATTTTGTGTTCTCTGGCCGGGTGTCGTCCTCTTGTGGGTAGAATGGAAGAAAAACTACCTGTGCACCTGTCTTTTTGGATGTGTTGCCCAAGTCATCGTAGTCTTTCATTATTTGATTCATGTCTTTCCCTGTGTCATTGATATCCCTGTGGATCACCAGTAGGGGGTAGTAGTCAGTGGGCTTTAATATTTTGGTAAGATTTTGTGTTATGTCAGAAATTTTAGCTCCAGGGAGGCAGCACATTTCTCTGGATTGATTGTCAGGTCTGCAGATGGCAGGTTCTGTTCCTCTGAGGATTGAATCTCCGATTACCAGTACTCTCCTTTTCCTTTTGGTTGGGTTAGGGTGGGGGGTTCTTGGTGGTTCCTTATCGGAAGTTTGCTGGTTTTCTTCTGCCAGGAGTACTGAATACTTGTTGCTCATAGGCAGTGGGGTTGGGAGGAGGTGGGTTGGAGTTGGTGGAGGTTTGGTGTTTGGTTTCTTTTTTCTTCTTTGGTGATGCTTGTCCAGTCATTTGCTACCTCGGACATGTTGAATTGGCTTTGCGCCTCTGAGGTGTTGGCTTTGTTGGGAGTATGTTGGTCTTTCTCTTTTTGGTGTTGGTGTTTCAGGGTTTTTAGGTTTTTCTCTAAGTTTTTGATTTTTTCTGCAAGTAATTGGACAAGTTTGCATTTATTGCAAGTATAGTTTTGGAGTTTTGAGGGGAGGAGTGTGTACATGGAGCACAATCTACAGCACACGTTGGAGTCAGTTCCATCTTCATCTTTGCTTGTGGGGGGTAGGTCTTCCATGTGCATAATTGGTGCATCTTCTGTCTCTCTGTGTAGGTAATTCTTCATGTGTGTGGTAAGTTGCAGGTTGGGTGTGGTAGAATGCAGTGGTGGCAGTTCTGCTTTTAGTTTGCTAGGCATATTTTCAGGGTGTGTGCAAATGTGGTGTGATGGGTGTAGGAGTGTGGTCAAGAGTTATATCTTGGTTAGCTGGGGTTTAGTGTCCAGTTGTGTCTGGTGGTGTTCAGGTGGGTGCTGTTGATGTCTCTTTGTTGTGCTTTAGTTGCCTTTTGATTGTTGTAGATTTATTTGTTGTTAGTTGTTTTTGAATTAGTTGTTATTTGTTGCTTGCTTCTTCTCCTGCTTATCTTTGGGGGGGCGTGGTGTATGTGTAGCTTGGTTGGGGGGGCCCTGGTGCATTCAGGACAAGTTTTGCAGGGGTTGTGGGTTTCTGATTGGCCATGCCGGGTTCTTTAGCAGGGTCACATGATCTCTTGTATCCTTGATCGGCCACGTGGTCTGTTTGCTGTAATGGCAACCAGTCGGTTTCCTTGGGTCCTTAGATGACGTGTTGGGGCTGGAGGGAGATCTCTTGGTGCTATGTGGATGGGGTAATTAATTGTGCGTCGGGGGCTCTGAGGAGGTTGCTGGAGGGCTCTGAGGCTTAGTGAATGGACGTTCGTCTTCTTCTCTCCGACATGTCCGACTATCTTCCACACCTTCAAAAAGATCCTCACCCCGAGAAGAAAAAAGCACAATTAATCCATGGAGGAAAAACAATCAGGCAGTCCAAGGAGAAAGTTAAGTTTTAGTCTCTAATCCGAAATGATTAATCTGAATTTTGCGAGGGTACTTCCGGTAATGGCAGAAACTACAAAAGCTTAATTAATATATCTAGGAAATGAGCTTCTTCACATACCCAGGCACTAAGGAAAAACACAAAACCCAAGACCTTATGAATATAACAAGGTTGGGGACAATTCTATCTCCAGAAGGTTGTTCTAGATGACAACAGAAAAAGTTCCCTTTCCATGACACTCCTTAAGAATCTTAAAATGAAGATGTGACTCCATTCAGAGGTCAGAATTATTGCCTTAAACAGATATTTATTTCCCCAATGCCAGCATTTTCTAGTATGCAATTTCACATCTATGTTTCTATATCTATTCTCAGCTAAATAGGTTGCCATAGGAACAACTGTAAAAATTCACATCTGCGTCTTTTAAAGGGATCATTTGCACTTACATAAAGCAGCTTGTTTCTATTTCATTTGAAAATTGTTCTGAAAAAAATAATTACAATTTGACCAATCTCAATTTAAATATTTATTTTCTCTTCATTTTATATGAACAACATAAGAACAATTTGCACTTGTGTACTGATCAGTAAAGGTATGTCATCTAATGCCATTTTAAATTGCATATGTTAAAAAAGAAAAGAAAAATATGAACTTTGACTAATATTATTGTTGATGTACCTGCCTCTTGGCTGTGTTACAACAAAAGTGCCTGCCCTGCTAGAGGCGGTAGCCAGGTTGGCAGTGGAGTTCCCAGCTTATGGTGTTTGGAGACTTCAACAACCAGTGAATCCTTGGACGTGGCTCAGGAATTCATGGCTTCCATGGCAACCATGGACCTATCCCAAGTAGTTCAGGGTCCGACTCATGGGGGGTGGACACACACTTGATCTAGTGTTTCTCTCGGGACAGTGGAGATATGATCTGGAATTAAAGGGTACAGATAGTTCTCCTTTTTCATGGTCTGATAATTTCCTGCTGAGTTTGGACTTTAAGGCACTACTGCTCCATCACAAAGAGGCAAAACCAATTAAGTGGATCCTCTCCAGATGCTTAATGGACCCTGAAAGGTTCCAGAGGGAGCTTTGGGAAACACCAGACTCCCTTGTCCACAATCCTTCTGAGTCCCTGGTGGTTGCCTGGAATAAGGTGACATCAGGGGCATTAGACCGAATTGTGCCTTTACAACGTCTCCATGGTGGTGGATCCAGGAGAGCTACTTGGTTTACCAAGGAATTCTGGGAGAGAAAATGCCAGAAGAGATGCCTAGAGCGATGCTGGAGGACCAGTAACTCCGAATCTGACTGAACCCTACTAAGAGCCTTTGTTAGGACTTACTTAGTGGCGATATGGGTGAGAAAATGTTCACATTTTTCCACATTTTTTGTGTCTTCAGATTCATGCCCAGCCACCCTTTTTAGATAGCTGGGCACCCTTATTAATGTGGAGGGAACAGAGGAGCCCTTGGAAGGTAGAGCTGTTGAATTTGTTCAGTTTCTGATGGATAAAGTTATCCAGATTCAGATGAACCTGGACTCTAGGCAATTCTGACCAAGATGACAGGGATAGGTTTTAGTCCCATTGTGTGAGATTAATTTGATCCTGTGACCTCTGAGCATGTGGACAAGGCTATGGGAGTGGTGAGCTCCTCCATTTGTTTATTGGACTTGTGATCCTCCTGGTTGATTTCAGCCAGCAGGGAGGTGACATGAGGCTGACTTCAGGCTTTGCTCAATGCCTCTTGTCTGGATATATATGCAGAGGACTAGATAAGATACCAAAATATATTGTGACGATTAAGGAACCAGATAAATGATGGTGATACGTTTGTAGAAAACAATAGTTTACTCTTCAGTGCAAAATATCTTCTGTTTCAGTCTTCTATATACAGGAACTTTACATTAGCTATATTCAGCTTACTTACAAGTTGATACTCAACCAATCCAGGATACAAGTAGATATTAAACCAATCCATGTTCTAATAGATACTAAACTAATCCAGGTTTCTTCATATAACTGCTACTACTCTACTCAATATTTAACTCACACTCAAACTGCTCTAGCCAGCCAAGTAACAACCACCACTATCAACAGCAAACAGCAGACAGAAATAACATGGTGAAGTTCATTTGCATTTTATAATGCTCTGGCCCAACCAGATTGCAGTTCACACCCTATCACTCAGTATTAGTATGCTTATATTCTACTTTTTACCTTATATGGTAACACAATGAAATGTCACCCAGGATGAGGGAGAGGGGCGTGGCTCGTGCCACAACAAGATGGCATCCCTTGCGCTCCTGCGGGGGGATGCTGAATCCCCACTGTTTGGGGGCGCTGATTCCTGTTTGGATTGGCCTGGAACCCCCCTGAAGGGGGGGGGGTGAACAAGGGATGACATTTCCTGCGGTTGGCTGGCAACTGACCTTGACTGGCAGTGGGCGAAACAGCCTCGGCCGCCATAGTCATGGCAGCTATGTGCTAGAAAGAGATAAACAAAGCGTCGGGAGTTATTTGGAAGGAGAGGAAAGCTAAGTTTTTGTGCTGGAGGTGGAGGAGAAAAGAGGATTGTGTGGAAAGGTGAGCTGTTTTTGCCAGAAGAAAACTTTGATACCGATTTTTCTAATGTTTTTCTTTTAAAATTTGTGTTAGAGCAAAGTGTGGAAGCAACCAGACTATCAAAGGCTTTTTCTTTATTCAACACTAAATAGCTTTTAAATTAGTCAAAATCCATTATTCTGTTGATAAAGAACATTTATTTGCCTTCTATCCTGTGTGTGTGGACTAATTAACCTGTAATTAAGGGCGGTTGGCACACACCAGCAGAACAGAAAAATCTTCCACCCACCCCCTCCCCCAGACGCTCACCATTCAGGTTGGGGTGTTTTTGGAACTGTCTGCTTCTCTTTTGTCTGGCATTTATCTGATAATGGCTACTGGCATGGCTGAAATGCAGGCAGTGTTTGATGCCTTGTGAATGAAAATTCAGTTGCAGAACCAGGTGGACGTATTATCTCAGCAGCCTGCCATTCCACAGGTGCAACCAGCAGCTCCTGCTCCACAGCCCCTACCAAGGAGGAAATGCTTTGTGGCCATGCCTGAAAAGTTTTGGGGTGACAGATGCATGTTTTCAGCTTTCCTCAGCCAGGTGCCATTGTTTATTAATGCACAACTGCCCCATTTTCCACGGGATGCAGAGAAGGTGGCCTTCCTCTACAGTTTTTTGGCTGGCCCCGCTGCTTCCTGGGTGTCTCCCTTTCTGGACAGAGATGATCCGATAATGCAGGATTATACCGCCTTTTGCGGCCAGTTGCGAAGGCAGTTTTCGGATCCGGTGCGGGTAGTGAAGCGGCAAAAGCAAGACAGAAGTGATGGAAGAGGAGTGAGAGGAGTACTGTACTGTATTAGCCCTTTAAAGTGCGGGATAAAGGAGGAAGAAGCAGATTACTATAAAGTTCTTAATTTCTACTTAAGTAAAGAGGATTGCAAGCAGCAGAAAGAGTTGCTTCCAAGTCAGTGGCAGGGGAAGCAGAGAGACCTCTTTGCTTTTTGATTATTAAAGAGACAGTATCTGTGATTGAAGAAGATATATTCTAAGGCTGCTGCAACTAGATTAAGCCTAATATTTTTTCTTTTTTCCTTATTAGTTTGGACTTTTGATTTTATTTTTATTCTTGCCACTTCCTTCCTTCCTTCCTTCCTTCCTTCCTTCCTTCCTTCCTTCTTTCTTTCTTTCTTTCTTTCTTTCTTTATGTCCTTTTTTGTGAATAGAATTGAGGCTAAGAACAGATACTCTTTCATTTGCTTTTTTTAACATGCTGCCATCTAGTGCTAATAAGGTATCCTAGGCTGGAAATATTGTTGCAACCTTAAAAATTGAGTTAACCTTGAGATTTATCTGCTTCTTAGAACAGAGACATCTGGTTTATAATCAACAAGTGATTGTCTTACTGTTTTTACATTGGCACTATTTTTAGCTGGAGATGGTGAGATTGTGAGATCATGAAAAGATTTGGAAGAATTTGGACGGATTGTCATTGATCGAGGTGGACTTTGAAAGAACCCTTTCTGCCTGTGTATCCTTGGAGACGGGGGTGGAGTTTTGCCTGGAGAACAGCAAGCGACTGTGTTTTAAAGGCTGTGATTTGAAACTTTGTTAAAGAACTGGGGAAGGGCAGAGACAAGACAGCTTAAATTAGCTAGATACCAAATCAGACTCTGCTGGAAATCCCCTGTGCTACTTCTTACACAGTTACCAAAGTGCTGAAAGTAAATTTAAAAGACAGCAGGAAGGGTAAGAAAGTTTCTTTTTGGAGTGTTGCAAATGGTGTGTGGATGTAATTAAGGAAAAACCTAAGGAAAGGAAAGCAGCACGTTTAAAGTTGGTGACAGATTTTGTGCCAAACCAGAAGAACCCCCCCCCCTTTTCTATTTTTGTTTTCACCTTTTTTCACTTTTTTTGCCCTACCTTTACTTTTGACTATGTATTTGATTGTGTATTTGACTGTGTATTCACTTTATAGTGGACAGGATTGTTTAAAGTGAACACAACTCCGAACTTTTTCCATTTGTGAAGCCATATGATTGAAACAGTTTCTTAAGAAGAATATATTGTGAATTGAGAACTTTAGCTACCAATTGTGAATGGTGAATGTATGATTTATTCTCTTTAATAAGAAGAACCTGAAAAAATTGGAAAAGTGTCCAAAGAGGAAATTTTGAACTCTCATTATTGGTACTTTATTCTTGACTGTTTGACACAAACGACATAAATGAACACAATTTTGAACTCTTTTTGAACTTTCCTGAACTCCCTTTCTTTTGAACCCGTTCCTATTGACTAAAATAGCCTGGAATTGGAAGAAATTGGAATTTGGAACTTGGAATTTGGAACCCAGGAATCTTAAAGAAGATTTTCTTTCTTTGAACTTTGCTTTTTGCTTTTGAACTTTTTGCTTTTTGCTTTTGAACTTTGAACCTCAAATTTTGATTCAAGACTGATTAAGTGATAAATTGTTTATTTTACTAAATTATTATTAATTTCGTTAAATGTGAAAACCCGATAGTTATATTAAGTACTATTAACTATTTGGGTATTTTTATCAACTAATAGACTGGTCTTACTACAAATTAGTATAAAACTTGATTACGTCTACCCTAAATATTATTATAAGTAAGTTATTAACTGACCAGAGTCCTTTATAAGTAGTCTGGGTAAAGTTTTCCTTGAGTTCTCTTTCTGTAACTCTAAAATTTATCTCCTTTCTTCTTTTCTTTTTCTTTCTTTCCCCCCCTAACATTTGCCTGAAGATTTAAAGTACAATAAATAGAAGCTGTAAAATGCTTAGACTGAAACCTGTTAAATGCGCTTTTGTGCATTTAAAAAACCATTTAGAAATCTTTTGAAAATGTCAACAAAAATTCCTTCAGTGATAAGTAAGCAATGGAAGAAAACAACTGGGCCCCCATTAACTCCTCAAACTCCCGGTGATAAGATAACAGGACAGCAGGCTGTGCAGACGCTTTCAACTTTGACAGCAATACAAGAAATGATGATCAGGATGCAAGAGTTGATAGATTGAAATTATGAAACTTTGACAGGGACTAAGGAAAAAATTTAAAAAATTGATGAAAGGGTAGGTTGGCTAGATGCTAGGATGGAAGCTATTCAAGACACAATTGGAAATAATAAGCAAAAAATACAAAAAATTGAGGAACACAATGAAAGAATAGAGACAAGGTTGCAACTTACAGAAAGTAGAACTGAATATGTAAATAAATCCCTCAAAGAGGGAATTATAAATCTAGAACTTGAGAAGGCAGCTTTCTTCTTAAGATTTCAAAATGTTGAGGAATCAAGAGAGGAAAATCTACCCCAGATTATTTGTGACTTATTAGCTACCATAACAGAGAGAACAGTGCAGGAAGTATCAGAAGTCATAGATGAGATGTACAGAGTTAGCATGGGCTTTGCCTGAAGAAATAGACTCCCAAGGGAAATTCATGTTCGCTTTACAAAAAGATCTGTAAGAGATAAAATATACAACCTTTCTAAAGATAATACACTTACCTTCAGAGGAAGAAAAATAATAGTGTTGCGACAAATTCCCTTTAGATGGCTAGTTCCGGAAGGAATGGTTATAAATTTACTGGATAAAAAATACAAAATTACCACCAAGGACGAAGCAAAGGAATTTATTGATTGTCATATTAAAAACATAGAAGACCAGGAAAGAAAGGAAGACAGGGACAGAGATAAAGATCATCCTGAGTTACTAAACTCTGAGGAAAATTTATTGGACAAAGACGACAGACTGACGAAAAGCCAAGATGAAAGCAAGCAACAAGGACCTACAACCAGGGCAAGAGCAGAAGCCAAAAAAGAAAAACCAAGAGAATTTGCTAATTGAAAACCAAGAACATGGAATAAAACTTTTGTCAATAAACATAAACGGATTAAACTCCCCACAAAAAGGAAAATATATATATCACAAATTGATTAATCAAAATTTAGATATTATTTTTCTTCAAGAGACTCACACAAAAAAACACAAGTTGATGTATAATCCTTCCCTAGGTTGATTTGATTTATTGGATTTGTATGCCGCCCCTCTCCATAGACTTGGGGCTGGGGGCTGTCTTTATGTCTCTGTCTTCAGTCAAGAAAAGAGGTGTAGCTATATATATAAAACAGAAATTTAACCCAAAATTAATTTATAATGATGAAAATGGAAGAATTGTGATACTACAAAATGGAAATAAAAAAATAACAATAATTACAATATATGCTCCTTAAATTAACCTATCTTCCTTTTTTTCTTAACTTACATTAAAAAATACATGAAATTTCTACAGATGATATACTTATAATTGGTGATTTCAATGCAGTAAGCGATAGAAATAAAGACTATAAAAGTCCTAAAAAAAATAAACGGAGGAAAGAATTACCAGCAACATTTGATACACTGAAATCAGAATGCGAGATAAAAGATGTTTGGAGGTGTTTCTATTCTAACAATAGGCAATATACATTCTATTCCCACCCTTTCAAATCATGGTCAAGAATAGACATGGCCTGGGCCACTGTAGGATTAATAAATTACATTACAAACATAGAAATCTTACCCAACGCATGGGCAGATCACAATGCTGTATTTTTTAAATGGCGAGATTTAAGCAAAAGAACAAATCAAAGATGGACCTTAAACCCGACACTTACCAAAGATAAGAACTTCAATGAAACCAGGGTAAAAGAAATACATTTATTCTATCAGATAAATAACGATGGGAATACTTCTCTTCAAAATGTTTGGGACACAATGAAGGCATATATTCGAGGCATAACAATTGCTTATTTGTCAAAAAAGAAAAAAGAAAAACAAAATACCTTAAAAACTCTAAACATTGAATTAGGAAAACTTGAGAAAGACCTCCAAAATAAACCAGAAAGCAATAAAATATTAGGACAATTAAATTTAGTAAAGCATAAAATAAATTTAATAACCCAAAAGGAACTCGTTTGTAAAAAAAAAAAAGTAAAGCAAAATTTTTTTGAATGTGGAAATAAGCAAGGAAGGTGGCTGTCCTACAAATTAGCAAAACAAAAAGCAGACAGAACAATAAGCGCATTATATGATACAAATGGTGAACTTAAAACAAATAATAAGGATAAGAAACAGGTCGCCCAAGCCTTTTATGAGGAACTTTATAATGCAGGAATCCCTAATTCAGACTTGATAAACAACTATATAGCAAACTTAACTTTACCAACTATATCCGAAGAAGATAGACAAATGCTAAACAATAAAATAAGTAACATAGAGTTAAGAAATGCTCTAAACAAACAGAAAAATAATAAATCCCCTGGTCCGAATGGTATCCCTATTGAAATTTATAAAAAAATGCACAAGACATTTGAGCCTATATTGTTGGAACTCTATAATAACATCTTAGAAACCAGAAACCTGCCAAATTCATTGAAGGAAGAATCTATCACGTTAATCCTAAAGGAAGATACAGATACACATTATATACAAAATTATAGATCCATGTCCTTATTGAATTCAGACTACAAATTATTGGTTTCCATCATGGCAGAGAGATTCAAATTTTTTAAAAATAAAATCATACACCCTGATCAGAACAGCTTCCTTCCGGGAAGAAATATTTCAAATAATACAAAAATCCTTTTTGATATGTTGAATTTTACGACAAAAGAATAGATAAACAATTAGGGTTAATTTTTGTGGCTATTCAGAAAGTTTTCGATAGTATTTATTGGAAATTCTTTACAAATCAGCTCGAGAAAATGAAATTTGGAGATAACTTTGTAAACTTAATAAAATCAATTTATTCTAAACAATCAGCTAAAATCATTGTAAATAATGAGATCACTTCTCAAATCAATATAGGGAAAGGTGTCCGTCAAGGTTGCCCTTTGACACCTTTGATATTTATCTTGGCTTTGGAAACTCTACTGAAAAAAATATGAGACAAAGAAGAAATCAAGGGCTTAAAAATAAGAAAGGAAGAGTTCAAGGTTCAAGCCTTTGCGGACGACATCGTTTTCATTGTGGAAGACCCCGTTGATGGAAGTAAAAATTTGATTAAGGAAATTGAAACATTTGGGGAAATAACTGGGTTAAAAATAAATAAAGAAAAAACAAAAATAATTACAAAAATATGTCTCAAGTACAAAATACTAAATTAGAAAATCTTCTAAAAATAAAGATAGTAAAAAACCCCAGATATTTAGGTTTAATAATCACAGCAAACTGCAGTTCAATAAGAAAAGAAAATTATGACACTCTAGTTGAAAATATTAAAAAAGACTTTGATAGATGGTCTAAAATTCCGCTATCTCTAATTGCCACAATCAAAGGGAACACCCTTCCTAAACTATTATTCCTGTTTCGCCCCAATAAAACTTCCAAAAACCTTCTTCACCAATTTGAACAAAAAAATTAGTAAATTCATTTGGTCAAAAAAGAAAGCAAGGATCAAATTAAAGTTATTACAAGACCATAGAAGCAGAGGGGGTTTTGGTCTACCAAACTTCGAACTGTATTACCAAGCCACAATTCTTAAATGGACACAAGATTGGATACTCCTAAAAAACTCAAGAGTCTTAACTTTGGAAGGCTTTGACCTCCAAACTGATTGGCACACATTTTTAGGAACTGATAAATACAAAAAACATTCATACTTCACGTCACATTACATACGAAAAAGTATAATAAACAATTGGAACCAAATAAAAAAGCAATATTACCCAGCAACTCCTAAGTGGATATCCCCTTTGGAGGCCATAACCTACCCAACCTTGTGAACAAAGGACAGGCTAATTAGATACCAACAGATTTTAAATGAAAATAATGACTTATTACCCAAACAGATCCTGATGACCAAGGGAATTAAGTTGGGTTGGATAAATTATCTCCAAATCAAATCAAAATTTAAGGAAGATAAAAGACACTTTGGTTTCCAAAATTATAATGAGCTTGACAAGGTCCTCCTGGGATCAGAGGTTAATATCATATCTAAAATTTACAGTTTACTTCTTAAATAACTAATGGTAGAGAAGCAAGTTAAAACATCAATGATAGCATGGGGCCCAAATTTTGGTTACCCCATATACTTAAATGAATGGGAGAAACTCTGGAACTTAAACTATAAACTTACATTGGCAACTCCGTTGGGGGGTGGTTGGCCTTGCACCTTCCCCCAGCACGTATAGCAAAGATGTTCCCCAATATCTCACCTCTTTGTTGGAAATGTAAAAAAAACAATTGGAACGTACTATCATTGCTGGTGGACATGTCCAATAACAAAAAAATACTGGAGGAAAATTAAACTATATCTAGAACAAATCACAAAACAAACCATTCACTTAAAACCTGAAATGTTCTTGCTATGAATATGTAAACAAAAATTAAAAACAGAAGACAGACACTTAATTTTGCATATCCTGACTGCAACCAGAATACTATATGCCCAATACTGGAAGGAAAATAATACCCCATCTACTTTACACCTCATAAATAAAATACATGAATGTGCAGAACTAACAAAAATGACATATGAACTGCAAGACAGAGACACATCAGACTTCCACCCTCCCTGGGATCGCTGGTATAATTGGCTGAAACATTACAAATATTCCAAATAAAAATTAATTAAAATTGACAAGTTATCTTTCACCTTTCTTAGAAATATTCCAAAAGAGACAA
The DNA here is from genome assembly GCF_031021105.1 of Erythrolamprus reginae. Taxonomy (NCBI): domain Eukaryota; kingdom Metazoa; phylum Chordata; class Lepidosauria; order Squamata; family Dipsadidae; genus Erythrolamprus; species Erythrolamprus reginae. The sequence goes on from NC_091953.1 coordinate 75,721,843, forward strand.
ATCTGAAATATTATATACAAGAGAAACTGTGAACCTATCGATAGATGGCTATCCAAAAACTTTTAGGAACATTATAAACTAAAACGGCTAGAAATAATCTGAACTAAATATTTAAAGTCACAACTTAGCGGTCAACAATATAGTTGACAAATCAATATGAATGGTATCATTACAATTCTATAGAGTTTAAATTTGACTATATAAGTTCCAAATATACGCAAAATAAGAATGAAAATGTAAACTATGTTAATCTCAACTTATATGTGTTATCCCTACTTAGTGATAAATTAATATATATCAATTCGATATATCCATGAAAATCACTTTTTATAGTCATAGCATTAAGTTTTTACTTTTGTGATGTGTACCACCTAGTTTACATTTTGGAAATGCTCATTTAAATGTTTTGTTATGTCTTATGTCTTATGTGTTATGTTTGTTTGTTTGTTTTCTTCTTTATAATCAATAAAAAATTAAGTTTTTTTAAAAAAAATTTTATTGTTGCTGATTTTGACATTGGGTTTTTATACTCACTCTGATTGGATTACAAATTTATTAAGTGGATTACAAAATGGCTATGAGGAAGATACAACATTATCCTTCAAGTACATCTACCAACATCACCACATGATTCTGGAGATAAAATGGAGGCAGTAGAAGTTAAAAACATGTTTTAACTCTTTGTGAAGATATTAAAAATAGATTTGATGGAGTTAATGAAAATATAAGCCAAATGACTGCAGAAATGAAAGATGAAAAGAATTATAGAGAAAAATGAAAAGCGCTTGCAGAAAATGTAAGAGAAAGTGGAAGTTCTAATTCCTGTTTTTGTCATCGTTTGTCATCTCCCCCATCTTCCCATCTCCTCCTTAACTACTGCTAAGACCATAGAAGAACTGCGCCCCTAGTGGCAAGATTATGGAAAAACAGCAGACTTTAAGACTCTAAGACTATATGGAAGATCTATAGAGGACTTCATACCTGGATTGGTTGATTGACTGATGATTGATAGTGATCAAGATCTGATTTTATATTTTTTATACTATCTTATTAACTTATTCAGATTTATAATTTTATATCTTATATATTTGTAATATATTTTATTAGTGCACTAATCTATTGCTAATTTAATCTATTTTTAATCAATTGGGGGGGTGTTAACTGATGGATAACTGGGGTGGGTGCAATAATGTGTATGGGATGAATGATTGGTATGAGTGGGATGGTTGGAGTGGGTGGAGTGGGTGGGGTTATGCCAGGGATGGGATGAATGGAAATAGTATGAATGATATATTTGGGCCACCTGACGCCGGAGAGGCGGGAGGGGAAGGGGCACCGATCTCTGGGGTGGCAGAGGGTCGGAATATCCTGGTGTTGCTGGGGAGAGGCAGATATGGTGGGAGCCACGGAGTTAGCCATTCCAGGGGAACGAGGGATCGCTGTCTAATAACTATTCCTTGTTCCGGCTCTGTGAGCTCAACCCAGGGCACTGGTGATGAGTGTAACTCTGGCCCTGGGGTTGCTGCTGCTCAATGCCAGGTCGGTGGTAAATAAAGCTCTCCTCATCTGGGATTTAATCCTGGATGAGGAGACCGACCTGGCATGTGTAACTGAAACCTGGCTGGGCCCGGAGGGAGGAGTTCCTCTCTCGGAAATTTGCCCAGCCGGGTTTCAGATATGGCATCAACCTCGACCCCAGGGAAGGGGGGGAGGAGTGGCTGTTATAGCCAGGGAGAGCCTTTGCCTGCGTAGGCTCGTTGCTCTGGAGATTGCAGGTTGCGAGTCCCTCCTTGTGAAGTTGGACTTAGGGGTTCAGGTGGGCTTGCTTCTCACATACCTGCCTCCCAGCTGCGTGGCACAAGCCCTTCCTGTGCTACTCGAGGAGGTAGCCGGGTTGGCGGTGGAGTTCCCCGGACTTATTGTCCTAGGGGACTTCAACCTGCCGTCACTCGGCGAAACCTCTGGGTTGGCACAGGAGTTCATGGCCACAATGACAGCCATGCACCTGACTCAAGTAGTACAGGGTCCGACTCATGAGGGAGGGAACGCACCTGACATGGTATTCCTTTCCGAGCAATTGAGAAATGGTCTGAGACTAAGGGGCTTAGAAGCTTTGCCTTTGTCATGGTCAGATCATTTCCTACTACGGCTTGTCTTCCTGGCTCCAATCCTTCCCCGCAGGGAGGCGGAACCAATTAAGATGTTCCGCCCCAGACGCCTGATGGACCCAGAGGGCTTTCAGATGGTGCTTGGGGTTATTCCAGAGGCACTCGTCCACAGTTCGGCGGAGTCTCTTGCGGAGGCCTGGAACAAGGCTGCAGCGGAGGCTCTTGACCGGATTGCGCCTTTGCGACCTCTCCGTGGCGCTAGACCCCGTAGAGCCCCATGGTTCAACGAGGAGCTCCGGGAGTTGAAACGCCAGAAGAGACGTCTAGAGAAGCGATGGAGGAAGAGTAGGTCTGAATCTGATCGAACACTTGTAAGAGTTTTTATTAAGACTTACAAAGTGGCGCTCAAGGCGACAAGATGCGTGTACCATGCCGCCTTGATTGCATCAGCGGAATACCGCCTGGCCGCTCTGTTTAGGGTGACCCGCTCCCTTCTTAACCAGGGGGGAGTTGGGGAGCCCTTGCAGAGCAGTGCCGAGGATTTTAAAACGTTTTTCGCTGATAAAATCGCTCAGATCCGGGCCGACCTCGACTCCAATTGGAAAACAGAGCCGGCTGACAATGAGTCAGTTGAGGTGACTGGGGCACATACTTGTCCACCTGTCTGGGAAGAGTTTGATCTGGTGACACCTGATGAAGTGGACAAGGCCATTGGAGCTGTGAGTTCCGCCACCTGTTTACTGGATCCGTGTCCCTCCTGGCTGGTTTCGGCCAGCAGGGAGGTGACACGGAGCTGGGTCCAGGAGATTACCAACGCTTCCTTGGGGAGGGGATCCTCTCCAACACCCTATAAAGAGGCGCTTGTGCGCCCCCTCCTCAAGAAGCCTTCCCTGGACCCAGCCGTACTTAATAACTATCGCCCAGTCTCCAACCTTCCCTTTATGGGGAAGGTTGTTGAGAAGGTGGTGGCACACCAGCTCCAACGGTCCTTGGAAGAAGCCGATTATCTAGGTCCCCAGCAGTCGGGTTTCAGGCCCGGTTACAGCACAGAAACTACTTTGGTCGCGTTGATGGATGATCTCTGGCGGGCCGGGGACAGGGGTTTATCCTCTGTCCTGGTGCTTCTTGACCTCTCAGTGGCTTTCGATACCATCGACCATGGTATCCTTCTGCACCGGCTGGAGGGGTTGGGTGTGGGAGGCACTGTTCTCCAGTGGTTCTGCTCCTACCTCTCCGGTCGGTCGCAGTTGGTGTTAGTGGGGGGTCAGAGATGGACTCCGAGGTCTCTCCCTTGTGGGGTGCCTCAGGGGTCGGTCCTCTCCCCCCTGCTATTTAATATCTACATGAAACCACTGGGTGAGATCATCCAAGGGCATGGGGTGAGGTATCATCAGTACGCTGATGATACCCAGCTTTACATCTCCACCCCATGTCCAGTCAACGAAGCAGTGGAAGTGATGTGCCGGTGTCTGGAGGCTGTTGGGGCCTGGATGGGTGTCAACAGACTCAAACTCAACTCGGATAAGACGGAGTGGCTGTGGGTTTTGCCTCCCAAGGACAATCCCATCTGTCCATCCATTACCCTGGGGGGGGGGAAACCATTGACCCCCTCGGAGAGGGTCCGCAACTTGGGCGTCCTCCTTGATCCACAGCTCACATTAGAGAACCATCTTTCAGCTGTGGCGAGGGGGGCATTTGCCCAGGTTCGCCTGGTGCACCAGTTGCGGCCCTATCTGGACCGGGACTCATTGCTCACAGTCACTAATACCCTCCTCACCTCGAGGTTCGACTACTGTAATGCTCTCTACATGGGGCTACCTTTGAAAAGTGTTCGGAAACTTCAGATCATGCAGAATGCAGCTGCGAGAGCGGTCATGGGCTTACCTAGGTATGCCCATGTTTCACCATCACTCCGCAGTCTGCATTGGCTGCCGATCAATTTCCGGTCACAATTCAAAGTGTTGGTTATGACCTTTAAAGCCCTTCATGGCACTGGACCAGGATATCTCCGAGACTGCCTTCTGCCGCATGAATCCCAGCGACCGATTAGGTCCCACAGAGTGGGTCTTCTCCGGGTCCCATCAACTAAACAATGTCGGTTGGCGGGCCCCAGGGGAAGAGCCTTCTCTGTGGCGGCCCCGACTCTCTGAAACCAACTCCCCCCCAGAGATTAGAACTGCCCCTACTCTCCCTGCCTTCCGTAAACTCCTTAAAACCCACCTTTGTCGTCAGGCATGGGGGAACTGAAACACCTCCCCTGGGCATGTACAATTTATGCATGGTATGTTTGTGTGTGTGTTTGTTAGAAAAATGGGGTTTTTAAATATTTTAAAGTTAATTGGATTTGTTATGAATTGTTGTGTTTTACTGTGAGCTGCCCCGAGTCTGTGGAGAGGGGCGGCATACAAATCTAAATAATAAAATAAATAAAGTTAATGAAAGAAAAGTTGATGAATTGATGACATTGTTAGCATTCCAAATAGCATCTGAGAAATAAATCAGAATCCAAGGCTTTGCCTTCTTCAAAGTTCCAATGTATTAACAGGGCCCTGTTAGCATAACTGGGGAAACCTGAATCTAACATTACGAGGGCATCTCCACCCAGGTTAGAGTTCATGTCAAGTTTCCAGATAACATCCAAATTTAAATCAGAGTCCAAGTCAAGGCATTCCTGAAAGTTCCAATTTATTTTCGCAGCCATTCTGGCACCTATACCGAGGAACCCAAATCTGAGCTTGCCACCCAGTTTTAAGTTTACATACCAAAATATTCATTCAGGGCGTCAAAACCCCCATACTGCTAATATCCAGAAGGATATTTCTTACAACAGTGATCTGAAATTAAACCATCTGGTAAAACCATTCCTTGCCTTTCCCCATGTGTTGATATTTTAAAAGGCCATTAATAAAGTACTTTGGAGTATGATAATTTTCACTACTTTTTTTAAAAAAGTCTTTAAAGCATCTGTGACCAACCTTGGCAACATAAGACTTCAACTCCCAGAATTTTCCCAGGTGGGTAGCTGGGGAATTTGGAGAGTTGAAGTCCACAAGTCTTACAATGGACGAATTTGGACTCTTCTGCATTAGAGGAAGGTGGGGCAGGGAGCTAAATAGTGACCATTGCAGAGTTCTCTGTCAGAGTTCACTTGTCAAATTAATTTGTTTTTGGACTATCTTGCCTACAGAATGCAAGTGATCTATCCTTTATTTCCCTTTGTTATATCAATCCCAAGAAACATTTCATTTGAGGAACTTTTTTTATTCCCAGGAAATTTTCAATAATCTTCTTTTAAAACTATTAGCTTCTACTATGTTACATAGTGTACTGCTTTTATAGTACAAATATATTGGCTGCTTGGCTTAATTGTACCTTATATTACTGAGGTGTGAAACATAGTAGCAGTCTCAATTCACACTGCTTTTTTACCATTGTGATATGCTAAATCCCAAGGCTGATTCAGAATGTTTTAAAATATATTTTACTTATTTATTTGTCAAAACATGTATAAGATAATAGATTGCCCGGCCGGTGACTCACCTCCCTGGCCCGGATTTGTGGCAGGGCCAGGGAGACGCGGCTCCCGGCATAGCCGCCATCTTGGAAAGCCGGGATCTCGCAAGATTTCGCGAGATCCCGGCCCTGCTGGTCATCGGCCTGGCCCGATGACGTTGCCAGGGGCGGAGCCTGCCAGCCCTATAAAAGGGGCTGTGCAGGCTAGGGGCCTCCTTTTCGCCTCTGACAATGAGCAGGTGAACACCCGGCTGGGGTTCGCCGAAGACGTCGGCCATTTTGGATAGGCCTCGTGGCATCGGCCATTTTAAGAGGCCGAGGCTTCGGGCCTATAGGCCTAGTGTGTAGTTGCAGGAGGGGGTGAGAAGGGGCTAGATTCCTCACTTGGAGGGAACCTTTGTGGAGAGCCTTCTCCCTCTTCGAGGGGCTTCATCCTCCTTTTGGGCCTTCGTTGGCCTGGGTTCAGAGGGGTGGTTGGCCTTGCAGGCCTAGCCGGGGCCGTGGGCCTCTGAGCCTCTGGGGAGTCAAGGGGGTGCCCTGCTGGGCCGCCTCTCTCCTCCTTTCAGGCAGGAGTTGGGGGATTGGTGTTTGAAGCTTAAGTGGATTAATAGTTTAGCACTTTTATTTACCTAATGGCTCCTAAGAGACAAAAGGCATTGCCTCTGGCTCTGGAGACGGTGGCTCGGCCTAGAAGGGCCATGAGGCCTTCAGTTAGGGTCTGGCTGGCCCAGGAAGAGGCCCGGACTCGGGCCAGGCGGGGGGGGGGGTAGGCCAAGGGATTCTCCAGCGAGCGATTCTAATTTACCTGCCCATGCTTGGTCTAGGGTGATAGAGCGATTGGATGAACTGGACATGTGTTGGCGGTTGGTGTACAGGCTGGGGGGCCCCATCCCGTCAGCTCCTGTGGCCCTTGGACAGCCACCGAGTGAAGCAGCAGCCCAGACCGGGCAGATGACAGCAGCAACTGGTTCAGTCATGACAGGATCTCTGTGGATGATACCTAGTCCTATGGTGTCAGGTGAGGCAGTTGTGCACCCAACATTTACATCACCCCTCCCTTTAGCCGGGCAAGCTTTTGTGCCACCGGCTTTGGGGAGTAGGGTCAACACATACATGGTTAGTCCGGCCCTCACCTGCAGTCAGGTGTGGGCTTCCCCCGCCACTACGGCGGTAGCCCAGGCCCCTGTGATGGCTTTAGGGCCCTCAACGGGGATGGGCATGGGGACCGGGGGGCTCCCTCGGTACCGGATCCTCTGGCTTCGGTGCGGTCGGTGGCCATCCCGTGGGGGTTGCCCTCCACCCCTCTAGGGTTTCACTTGCATCCCTCCATTAGGGAGCTGATTTGGAAGGGAGAATATGTGGATTTATTCTCCCTTCTGAACAGGGAAGTCCCTAAAAAGGAAAAAGAGGAGGAAGCAAAGGCAGATAAGCCCTAGAAGGTCAAGGTTAACAGGTGTTTCAGCTCTTGGCTGTACGCCTTTTTAACCTATATGTCTGGTCATTCAGAGGGAGCCGGCACGGGCTGCCTCTATGCTCAAGTACAAGTACTCTATGCTCAAGTTTTAAAGAGGGTTTTAGAATACCATATTTTGGGCCTAGGAGGGCCTTCATGTCCAGCAACCTCAAGTCGGTTGTGGGTCATGAAGACATCATTAGGGCTAAAATTCAGAAGGAGGTGGCCGAGGGCAGGGTACTGGGCCCTTTCCCATGCCCGCCCTCATCAGCTCTTCAGGTGTCCCCCCCTGGGGGTGGTTCCCAAGAAGGCTAGTGGTGAATTTTGGTTGATTCACCACTTGTCCTTCCCAAAGAGAGAATCAGTGAATGATTTCATTCCTGATGAGCTTTGCTCAGTTCGCTATGCATCCTTTGACGCGGCAGTGGCCATGGTTAGGAAGTGTGGGGTAGGAGCCCTTATGGCCAAATGCGACATTAAGTCTGCATTCCGGCTCCTTCCCATACACCTGGATGATTTCAAGCTCCTGGGTTTACACTTTGAAGGTGGCTATTATGTAGACAGAGCACTGCCATGGGCTGCTCCATATCTTGCTCCCTGTTTGAGAGCTTTAGCACCTTCTTGGAGTGGGTGCTCAGGAGGCGATCCGGTCTGGGTTCTGTCATTCATTACCTTGATGATTTCCTGCTGGCTGGGCCTGCGCATTCTGAGAAATGTTTCGCTCTGATGTCGGCCTTTGAGACCCTTTGTGATCATTTGGGGGTCCCTTTGGCCCCCGAAAAGACTGAGAGCCCCGCCACCAGGATCACCTTTCTGGGTATTGAATTGGACTCTGTGGAGCAATCTTGTAGATTGCCCCCGGAAAAGCTACTCAAGATACAGGGTAAGCTTGACCAAGTATTAGCTAGCCGTAAGGTGACCCTTCGCTAGCTTCAGGAATTAGCTGGGTTACTTAATTTCACCTGCTGGGTGGTGGCCCCTGGCAGGGCTTTTTCCCGGCGTGTGTATATGGCGATGAAGGGGCTCTGTTTGCCCCATCATTGAACGCGCTTACATGCTGAGGTCAGGGATGACCTGCACGTATGGCGGGTCTTTTTAGCCCACTTTAATGGTTGGTCCTTTTGGAGGCAAGAGCTTCTATTAGAAGCTGAGTTGCAATTGTGTTCGGATGCTGCGGGGACCTGTGGGTTCGGAGTTATTTTGGGCGACCAGTGGTGCTATTCTATGTGGCCTCCGGAATGGAGGGCCTCTCCAGTGGTCAAGGATTTGACTTTTTTGGAGCTCTTCCAACTGATAGTAGCTTTAGAGCTCTGGGGAGAGCAATTTAGGGACAAAACTGTGCACTTTTGGTGTGACAACCTGGCAGTAGTCCACGTTGTGAACACCCTGTTTTCTAAGAAGGACAGGGTTATGTGGCTTGTCCGCCATTTTATGCACAGGTCTTTGTCTTTAAATGCATTGTTTCTGGCCTGGCATGTCCCCGGGCTCGATAATGGGATTGCTGACACCTTGTCCCATGGTCAGTTGTCCAGGTTCCGGACACTGGCTCCGTGGGCTTGCGCATCACCGGAAGTCTCCCCCGGCCACCTGTGGAGCTTGGGCGGACTCACGAGCAGTGGAAGATCAAGGCAGGCAGGGCCATGGCCCTCTCGGTAGTGCCCGGCACTTTGAGGTCATATCAAAACTCAGGTAAGGAGTTTTGGGAATTTAGACAATCTAGAGGTTACCCACACACCTGGCCCCTCCCGGTTGATCACCTGATAGAGTTCTGCGTTCTGCTTAAGCAGTGCAGCCTATCGGTAAGAACTATTAGGGCTAGACTGGCAGGCCTGCCTTTTCTTTCTAAGGCCAGTGGCTTTCCTGACTCCTCTTGCCATTTCCGCATTCGGAAGATGCTGGAAGGGTGGATTAGGGAGCAACCTGAGCACCCGGTGGACAGTAGACAGGCTCTAATTGTGCAGCAGCTGTCCTTCATTAACGGTGTCTGGAACAGCCTGTGCACCTCTCTGTACAAGGCCCGCCTTTTTCAGGCGGTCGCCAGTGCGATGTTTTTTCGGGCCCTTCGGGTTAGCGAGGCTTTAGCCTCCTCTCGAGGAGACAGGTCGCTTTGCGCCTTCCAGTTCTTGGACCTTCAATTTGGGGATACAGGGGTCTCCCTATTGGTGAGACAATCTAAAACTGACCAGTTAGGTAGGGGGGTCAGGATAGAGTTGACGGCCGCCACCGATCAGTCTGTCTGTCCGGTGGCAGCCCTTTCTGCTTTTTGTAGTCTGAGAGGAGTGGGTCAGGGGTACCTTTTTAGTTATCAGGATGGTTCCCCACTCACCCGCTATCAATTTTGGGCAATTATGACCAGGGCGCTAGTCACGATTGACCTTGACCCTGCCTGGTACGGAACGCAATCGTTCCGTATTGGGCCTGCCACTAGTGCAGCAGTGTCCACGTTCTCGGGTCACAGGATCCGGGAGATTGGTCGCTGGTGGTCAGCGGCCTATTTAGCTTATTATTATTATTATTATTATTATTATTATTATTATTATTAATTAGATTTGTATGCAGCCCCTCTCCGTAGACTCGGGGCGGCTCACAACACAATAAAACAGTTCATAACAAATCTAATAATTTACAATTTAAAATATTTTTAAAAACCCATTATTAAGCAGACATACATACAGACATACCATACATAAATTGTATAGGCCTGGGGGAGACATCTCAGTTCCCCCATGCCTGACGACGAAGGTGGGTATTGAGGAGTTTACAAAAGGCAAGAAGGGTAGGGGCAGTTCTAATCTCTGGGGGGAGCTGGTTCCAGAGAGTCGGGGCTACCACAGAGAAGGCTCTTACCCTGGGGCCTGCCAACCGACATTGTTTAATTGTCGGGACCAGAGAAGGCCCACTCTGTGGGACCTAATCAGTCACTGGGATTCATGCAGCAGAAGGTGGTCCTGGAGATATTCTGGTCCGATGCCATGAAGGGCTTTATAGGTCATAACCAACACTTTGAATTGTGACCGGAAATTGATTGGCAACCAATGCAGACTGCGAAGTGTTGGTGTAACATGGGCATACCTTGGGAAGCCCATGACTGCTCTCACAGCTGCATTCTGCACGATCTGAAGTTTCCGAACACTTTTCAAAGGTAGCCCCATGTAGAGAGCGTTACAGTAGTCATACCTCGAGGTGATGAGGGCGGCCTGCTGAAGTGGTAGATCAGGATTTCACGTTAGGTAACCTTTCTCTGCCCCCTTCCAGATACCCCCCGCCGGGTGAGACCGATGGCGTTGCTCTCTCCTTTCTGTCTATCTGTCTTTCTTTCTCTTTCATTCTTTCTCTCTCCTCCCTTCTTTCCTCCATCCCTCCCTCCTTTCTTTCTCTCTTTTTTTCTGATGGTTATAATATCCCAGGGTTATGTGATCCCCTTTTGCGACCTCCTGACAAGCAAGATCAATGGGGTAGCCAGATTTACTTAACAACTGTGTGAGTAAGATGACTATGGCAGTGTTTAACCTAACAGTCACTCATGCCCTTATCACATCAAGATTTGACTATTGCAATGTTCTCTACATGGGGCTACCTTTGAAGAGTGTTTGGAAACTTCAAATAATGTAAAATGGGTCTTCCTAGGCATGCGTATTTTTCTCCAATACTCCGTGGACTGCATTGGTTGCTGATTGGTTTCCGGACACAATTCAAAGTGTTGGTGATGACCGATAAAGCCCTACATGGCATTGGGCCAGATTACTTGTGGGATCCCCTCCTGCCACATAAGTCCCAGCAACCAGTCAGGTCCCCACACAGTCAGCCTTCTCCAGGTCCCATCAGCTAGACTATGTCGCTTGGTGGGGCCTAGGGAAGGAGCCTTCTCTGAGTGGGGCCTGGCCCTCTGAAATCAGCTGCCCTGGGAGATTAGTACTGCCCCCACCCTCCTTGCCTTCCACAAGAGTTTTAAGACTCACTTATGTCATCAGGCTTGGGGCAATTAGAACTCATCCCCCTGGCTACGAAATGTTTGTATGGCTGTTGTTTGAATGAGCATGACTGACTTTTAACACAACTGGGGATTTTAGATTGTTTATATAGTTTTAATTTAATTGGATTTGCTATTGTATTTGTTGTTTTCATATGTTGCCCCAGTCCTTGGAGAGGGAGGACATATAAATCCAATCAATCAATCAATCAGTCAATCAATCAATCAAGTGTGTGACTACCAACACCCTCTTTAATCAAATCATTTTCTAATTCATTTGTCTTTTGGCATCCCTTCCCCTCTTCATCCAACTCATGAAGTGTAAAATCATCTAATTTATGAGAATATCCATCTAAGAAACCTTTTGTACTTTCATCATTATTTTTCTGTTGATCAATCTGTTCAGTCTGTTCAGCACTTCTCTCTTCTTCTCCATCACTTTCTCTGTGATCCTGATTAAGACTTTCAGTAGAGAAGACGGTGTTGTTGTTTCTGTTTTCTTCTTTCCACTCTTTAATGTCTTTAAGTATATCCTTAAATAAATGTCTTATTTCTTCCATCTCATCCAGATTAAGGAAACTTTATGCAACTGTCAAAATTATCTTTATACAGCCCAAAAGCCAAATTACCTCAAATGCATTGGTCTGTCTTTTTCCTTTTTTTCCTTTCCTTTTCTCCTTCTTTCAGGTTCAAATAAAATTCAGATCACGAATGTTTTCTTCCAGTCCCCAGCTGTTCTTTATCACTTGTTATAGAAACAACCTGCCCAGTTCCCTTGAATCAAGGTTGTTGTGGTTGGCTCTGGCCCAGCTCCTGCCCCAGGGAATGGGGAGGTGGATGCAGGGAAAACTTCAACATGTCACAGGCCTGTGTTATTGCCGACAGAATCAGTTCAGAGTTTAATTTCCTCAGACTAAGAAGAAGGTGAGAGTGACTCGGCAGAGGAGGGCTTGGCACATAGCCAAGGCAGTCAATCTTCCTTATCTTCTATTGCTTCAGATGATGACATTTTGGACCCACACAAGCACAGAATTATGCGTAGAAGAGACCAAGTAAGAACATATTACAAGAAATAAGGGAGGCCACCTGTGTTTGGGTGGGTCTCCAGTAATTAGGGCTGCTGCTATAAATAGCAGCATGTGGATTTGGCCATTGTGGAAGAATGTCTGTTGCAGTTTCGTCAGGAATCTTGTGTGCTGGACTTTGTTGCTTTCTCATGCCTTTGAAACCAAAGCAGAGCAACATTTGTGTGTGTCTCCCTTCGGTTGAAGAAGAAGGGGTGTGAAGTTTCTCCATAGCTGCTGGCTAAATACTTAATGACTGCTTAAGGGACATTGTACAGACGACTGGGTTGTTTTGGGAAGAGTGCTCTTTGCAATACAAAAAGAGTGCTTAGTTTATTTTGACTTTTGCGATAAAGAACATTGTTTTGAATTTTCAAACGTGTGTGTGTCTGAAATTTGTATCCTTGAATTTCCGGGAGGCTCCTATCAGAGAGCCATAGCAGAACAGTATATTCTTCCACCCCAGACACACACCATTCCAGAGGGACGTGTTTTGGATTGTTTGCTTCTCTTTTTTCTGGCATTTATCTGATCCTGGCTGCTGGTATGGCAGACATCCAAGCAGTCTTCAATGCTTTGAAGTTGGAAATCCAAGGGTTGACGCAGATAGTGCTGCAATTACAGATCCAGGTGGATATATTATCTCAGCAGCCTGTCATTCCACCGGTACAGCCAGCAGCTCCTGCCCCACAGCCCCAACCAAGGAGGAAATGCTTTGTGGCTCTGCCTGAAAAATTCTGGGGTGACAGACGCATGTTTGCAGCTTTCCTCAGTCATGTGCAGTTGTTTCTTAATGCACAACTGGCCCATTTTCCAAGAGATGCAGAGAAGGTGGTGTTCCTCTGCAGTTTGTTGGCCAGCCCCGCTGCTTCCTGGGTGTCTCCATTGCTGGACAGAGATGATCCGATACTGCAGGATTACAATGTCTTTTGCGCCCAGTTGTGCCGACAGTTTTCGGATCCGTTGCGGGAGCAGACAACCACGAGGACATTGAAACAGCTGAAACAAGGTTCGTGCCCCTTAGTGGACTATTTGAGTGACTTTCGTAGCCTCAGTGGACAGGTGCAGTGGAATGAGGCCGCCTTGATGGAGGCATTTCAGGATGGCTTGTCAGAGACTATGCTTGATGAGCTGGTGCATGAGGCCCTGCCAGGCACCCTGGGTGATCTGGAGCAGCATTGTTTGGCCTTTGAGGCTCGACTGCTGGCTTGAGAGGTGCGCCGGGCTGGGCGGTCCTCCCCCTGCTTTTCAGGCGTCACGCCACTGTCTGCTCCACGGCGGGGGGGTCTGCTATGCCCGTGCCGACCCCGGTTCCTGTACCACATCACTTCCTGCCTGCCCTGCCTCCTCGTCTAGTGGATTGTGCCCCTGCCGGGGAGCCCATGGATGTGAACTTTGTGTGACCCCATTTGTCCCTGGAGGAGAGAGCACAGCGACGTGCGACAGACCAGTGTTTCTATTTCGGGGAGGCAGGTCATTTCGCGAATGCCTGTCCCACCAAACGAAGGAGCATGGTTGCTGCCATGGTGTTGACTCCTCCCAGTCCTCCTGTTGCCACACCAACTCTTGCAGGACAGCTCCCAGGGTCGTCAACTCATGTTCCCCCCATGGCTCTGTATTCCTCGATGGCTGTCCCCACCCCCCTGGTTTCCCTGCCGGAAGTGCAGTCAGGAAACGAGGGCGGCCGGCTTGGTGGCAACACTAGGTCAGGCTGGCATTTCATCGGTTAATGATTCTTTGGCTAACGACCATGAAACGTACTGTCACCTCCCGATTAATTTCAAGCTCCTGGTGGATCGACGTACTCAATCGATTTCTGCTCTTGCCCTCGTGGATTTGGGGGCCACCACGAATTTCCTGGATGAGGAGTTTGCACAGAGACATTAGTTGCCCTTATGTCCTGTGGACCCTCCATTAACTGTAGAAACCATTGATGGGCGAGTGTTGTTGTCTGGGCCCATCCATTTTCAGACCTTGGCGGTGCGGATCAGCATTGGGACTCATGTGGAGGCATTACAATTTTATGTCACGTGGGGCCTCCATTTCCCTCTTGTCTTGGGGTTGTCATGGTTACGGGCGCATGATCCTCAGGTGGTGTGGTCGCAGAACATTGTCACATATCCCAGTTTGCAATGTGTAGACCACCATCGTCATGTGTGTGCTGCGCAAGGGCCCGTTATCCCTGCAGCAGTGTTACCAGAGGGCCTCGCTGAGTTTGTGGATGTCTTTAATGAAAATGACTGCTTAATGACTACTTAAGGGACATTGTACAGACTACCGGGTTGTTTTGGGAAGAATGCTCTTTGCAATACAAAAAGAGTGCTTAGTTTATTTTGACTTTTGTGATAAAGAACATTGTTTTGAATTTTCAAACGTGTGTGTGTCTGAAATTTGTATCCTTGAATTTTTGGGAGGCTCCTATCAGAGAGCCCGGCAGAACAAAGGTCATATTCAGTGAATTACGAATCCAACCAAATATCACCTCAATTTCACCAGCAGATGTCCCCAGTATACAATCTCATAGTTACTTTCGATTCCTTTGACTTCTTTTAAAATCTTTTAAATTTAAATTCTGATAGTCTCAAAAAATAAAATTTAAACTCCAAACTTCCAAAATCAAAGCAAATTATACAGTCCACTAGAAATATGGCCACTTCCACACTTCCGCTTTAACTTAACTTCCAAAGAAAATTTATAAATTCTGTATCAAGGTTTCCTTCTGGCATAGTAGCTCACCCTTTATTCTGAACACTCTTTCTCCTCAACCTTCAGCAGAAGAACTTGTGTTTCTTCTCCTTCTAGATGACTTCTGATGCTTTTATTTCTCACTTTCTAGTACATAGTCACTGCGACTATGGTGACCAAGTTGTTTCACTCTGCTGCCGGTCAGCCCACCACAGAGTATGCTGACCCACAAAATGGCGGGCAACCAGCATCCCTTCTTCACCTCCCCCTCAGGGAAGTTCTGGGCTGATCCAACAGGAATTGGCACCCCCAAATAGCGGACATTCGGCATTCCCTCACAGGAGCACAAGGAATGCAATCTCATCACGGTGATGACCACTCCCATCTTCCTAGTTTATAATTTTTTCTATTGGGAATGGACCCAAAAATTTTGGTCCTAGTTTTTTGCTGGGCATTCTCAATTGAATGTATGTAGGGAACAAGGAGTCTTTGTCCCCCACTCAGAAGGGGGGTGCTGGAGATATTGGTGCTTGTCTGCTTGCTTCTTATAGGTTTCTGCCGCTTCAACTAGTGCTTTCTTGGTATCCTCCCAGCCTTTTCTCAGCTTCTCCATCCACTCAGTCAGGGACATCCATAGGAAATTCTGGCATGGGTACAAACTCTTGACCACTTGTGATCTGGAAATGGGTTAGTTCCATGCTGTTGTGGACAGCGTTGTTGTATGCTATTCTGCAAATGTCAGCAGCTTTGCCCAATCACCCTACATAACAGATGTATTGTTCCACCATTGTTTTTGTATATTCCACTATGACATTGGTACTCAGCATGGTTAAAACTTGTTAAAACACGCATGCATGTGCGTTCCTGTGCGAGATTTTTCTCCCTGCACAAGTGCGGGAAGCAAAATTGCGCTTGATCTTGCACTCATGCACCAGAGCCATGGAGCTGCATGCAATTAGCCTTTCAGGTAGGAGCCCACCACTGGTACTCGAATGAACAGTCGAGCTGAATCCCTGTGTGGATCCAATGACACATAAGAAGTCTCTCAAGAACCTGGCAGTGAACTGCAACCATCGATCAGAGATGATCCTTTTCGGGACTCCATGGAAGAAGAAAAATGTAATTGAGGAACAATTTTGCTAGGCATCTGGCTCATGGTAATGCAGAACAAGTGACAAAGTGAGCTTACTTGAAGAACAAATTGGTAACAGTCCAGATCACGGTATTCCCCTTCCTGTCTGGTAGTTCAAGTATGAAGTCTATAGCTATTTCTTCCCAGGATTTTCTGGAATTGGCTACTTGCTGTAACAGTCCTGGTGGTTTTCCAGGCCTGTGCTTTCTGGTGGCACAGGTGGTGGTGCTCTTCACATAGTCCTCCACTTCAGCATTCATCTTTGGCCACCAAAATTGCCTTCGTGTTAGGTGAAGGGTTTTTAGGAACCAAAAGTGTCTCCACAGTTTGGAGTCATGGCTTTCCTGGAGCATTTCCAATCTAAGGCTGGCAGGCATGTACAATTTGGACCCCTTCCAAGCCAAGCCTTCCCTCATGTTCAGGATCTCCTTGTGGTCATTGAGCCAACGGTTGCTAGGCAGGGCTGCCTTCATTTTTCCAGTCCACTTCCCCTGGCTCCGGGCACTTGGTCTCCTGGCTTGGGCTCTGAAATGGGAACACCAACTGCTTCTTTCTGTGAGGAAGGGATGATGGAGTGGAACTTCTCCTCTTTGGCTGTCATATTGCGGCCTCCTGGACAGCGCATCAGCCAGTAGGTTTTTCCCCACTTCAGTTCAAACTTGAACCACATAAAGTATTATGCCTAATGCCCCTGTTTGGGTTAGAGTTTCCTAGGGGGTTTACCCTCTGAGAACATGGAGGGGTAGACTCCCTTGCAGGGGCAGCCAGTTGAGGATTGGCCAATCTTCCAGGCTTCAACTCTTCCCGAGGCTTCTGGTTCCTGGGTGGGTGGGGGGGACAATGTCAGCCCAATATGCATGGTTAGCTTCTGGTACCCATCTTCCCATCTTATGGTGGGTGTCCACTTATCTAGCCACAACAACCTCAGGATGATGGCTTCTGACATTTTGGGGGTGAGTATGAAGCAAATATGTTGATAGTGCCAGGCCACCTGCAGCTCCATCAATTCAGTGAGGAGTGTGGCAGGGATTCCCCCAATCTACTTGTTGGAAGTGGATGGGCTTGGCTGAGTACAGATCCCCAGTCTCTTTACTACTAACTTGCTGATAAGACACCTCGAACAGTCCATGTCTATCATAATATCCACTTCTCCCACCTTCCCCGTCTCTGGCACCACAAATTTGGCTTTTATGAGGAAGGGGCAGACTGCTTCACTCACCATCAGGTTGTCTTCACCACCACACCGTCACAGTGTCCACAGCATAGTTCCCTCTAAGCTGAGCAGTGAGCAATCGCTCACTTAAAAATCATCATCAACTCAGAGTTTTTCAAACCTGCCCAGAAGCTGAGAGGGAAAGAGTGAGAGGGAAAGAGTGCCGCCCAGTCCCGAAGGGACTGCCGCTCAGACACTATACTTTTCCGCCCACCCCCCAAAAAATTAGAGGGAACACTGGTCCACAGTGTCCACAGAGTGGGGGAGGAGATTTGGAAAGTTGCAGGCCCAAATATCCCAGTTTTAGTACTTCATTGGCCTTCTTTGGGTGAGGTGGGTGAGTCCTCGGCAGCACAGTCATGGTTCGCCCCAACCACCATAGTGAGCCTCCATCTGGCATGGTCCCAGAAGGGCGCTGGTGCTTGCGGCAGAGGCTGCTATGACTGGATATGGTATCCAGGGGGGCAGTTGCGACACTCTGAACCAGGCCGCCATCTGGGGATGTCGGGGGTCCCTGGCATCCACTGGCTTTGCACCCACCCCACTCTGGGAAAGAAAGCCCATCCAGGTGTGGGTTGCCATGATGATGTGGTGTCAAGGGCTGGTGGTGGGTTGCAACTGTTGCTCATTCAGAGGTCTTTCGAGGCCAGTTTGGCTGGGCTCCTTGGGTAGGGGGTTTGACCAGTGGGTCACATCATTATTAGCCACATGGATGGGCCCTGCTTTCTATAATGTGAGAAAAGGCTGCATCCCCACATGACTGGCTCTCCAGACCTTCTCTTGGGAAATAGAACTTAGGACAGACCAGGCTCCAATTAGTGGCTTCAGGTCTCTGTACAGGAGTTCTCCCACTTACATTCAGGCATTTGAATTGACCAGGGAGATCCATCAAGGACTGGCTGTGAGATTGAAGCAGAGCTCTCTCATCTTCAAGGCATCTAGCATACGTTGCCTCTGATATACTCCACCCTCGGACAGAGGACAGTTCCATACTCATGCAAGATCCCTCCGCTTGTCTGGGAGAACTCAATTCTGATGTCAATCTTCTATGTTTCTATGTTTCTAAGGACCATTGGAGCTGGAGTGCCACCACCTTCTCAACAACCTCTCAACAAGAAGGGCAGATTGGAGACTGGCCTAACGGTCTTCAACTTGGCTGGATCCAGGGACAGTTTCTGGAGTAGGGGTCACACAACTGCTTCTTTCAGCAGCTGTGGGAAGAACCTCTCACTCAAGGAAGGATTAATTAACACCTGGATCCAGCCGCGTGTCACCTCCTGGCTGGCCAAGACCAGCCAGAAGGGACAGGAGGAACTCAAAGCTCCCATGGCCTTGTTTACTTCCTCAGGAGTTACCAGGTAAAACTCATTCTAAACAACAGGACTAAGACCTGTCCCTGTCATCTCGTTCTGAATTGCCCAATTGGAGTCCAGGTCATTCTGAATCTGAGTGACTTTATCTGCAAGAAACTGTACAAATTCCTCAGCTCTACCCTGTAAGGGCTTCACCACTGCCTCCTTATTCAGGAGGGAGTGGATCACCATAAACAGGACAGCTGGGTGAGAATCTGCAGACACAATAAGGGTGGTAATGTGCACAGACTTTGTTGCCTCTATTGTCACAAGATAAGTCCTAATGAAAGCTCTTACCTGTGTTCGGTCCGACTCAGAATTACATCCCTCCATAGTCATTCTAGGCATCCCTCCATAGTCACTCTAGGCATCTCCTTTGGCGTTTCATCCCCAGTAAACAAGGAGATTTCTGGGGTCTACTGAATTGGAAGAGGCTGCAAAGGCACAATCCAGTCCCGAGCCCTCGATGCAGTCTTATTCCATGCTGTTACCAGGGACTCAGCCAGGATATGGACAAACGAGTGGGGAATTTCCCCAAGCTCCCCCTGAAACCCATCTGGGTCCATTATGTGCCTGGGGCAGAACCACCTAATCGGTACCATCTCCCTGTGGTGGGGAATTGGCCTGTCATAGTCAAGCCTCAGCAGGGAGAGATCTACCATGATAAGGGTGTGATGACCATACCGCTTAAAACCAGATCATTTTTCCACTGCCCTGAGAGAAAGATCAAGTTGAGTGTCCCCCCCATGAGTTGGACCCTGAATTACTTGGGTCAGGTCCATAGTTGCCATGGAAGCCATGAACCCCTGCATTGCATCTGAGGTTTCACTATAAGCCTGGGGAACTCCACTGCCAACCCGACTACTGCCTTGAGCTGCACAGGAAGGAATGTTGCAACATAGCTAGGAGGCAGATATGTTAACAACAGACCCACCTGAACCCCTAAGTCCTATTTCAAGAGGAGAGATTCACACCTGACAACCTTGGGAGCAGGGACCCTGTGAGGGCTTAGAGTCTCCCGGACAATGACTGCCACTCCCCTACCCTTTCCCTGGTGTCACAACTGATGCAAGACTAGAAACCTGTCTGGGCACATTTCCGAGAGAGGAGCAGGTCCCAGTCAGGTTTTCACAAGCTAGGTCAGTCCCCTTCTCCAAAAGAAGATCTCGGATCAAGGGGTCCTTGTTGACAACTGACCTGGCATTGAGAAGCAGCAGCCTAAGACCAGGGCCCTGACTTCATCTGACACCAGCTATATGGGATGAGTCTGAAGGGTCAGAACAAGGAATCGCTTTCAGGTAGTGAGTCTTCATTCCCTGAGAGCAGCTTACCTTTCAGCTCCCACCAAACCTGCCCCTACCAGTAAGAACCGTGATGCCCCAACTCTTCACCACACCAAAGTCTCTTCCCCACCCCCATTCACCTCTCTACTTCTTGGCAGGCCTACCATTCCATGCACATCAGTCTGGGGGTTACAGTTGAGCCCCCACCTGCTTCTGCTAACACACACAGCGGAGGGGCCTTGCCCCATATTTCTTACTCTACTCACCCAGCCATTCCATCCATTCATTATAGAATCCATCCACACTCACGTTCAATTTCTATGCTCCCCGACCCCCAGATAAAAAAACAATTTCCCTCACACACACCCTTAA
Organism: Erythrolamprus reginae; assembly: GCF_031021105.1. NCBI lineage: Eukaryota > Metazoa > Chordata > Lepidosauria > Squamata > Dipsadidae > Erythrolamprus > Erythrolamprus reginae. The sequence continues at coordinate 75,741,988 of NC_091953.1, forward strand.
TATCATTTTCTGACAAAGAACTTAAATGAAAGAGGAGAGAATTTCCAATGTATTTGTATTTATTAGATTTGTATGCCACCCCTCTCCGAAGACTTGGGGCGGCTAACAACAATATAAAAAGACAATGCAAACAAATCTAATATTAAAACAATCTAAAAAACCTCAATTTAAAGAACCACTCATACATACAAGCATACCATATATAAATTCTATAAGCCTAGGGGGAAGGGAAATTTCAATTCCCCCATGCCTGACGACAGAGGTGGGTTTTAAGGAGCTTGCGAAAGGCAAGGAGGGTAGGGGCAATTCTGATATCTGAGGGGAGCTGGTTCCAGAGGGTCGGGGCCGCCACAGAGAAGGCTCTTCCCCTGGGTCCCGCCAAATGACATTGTTTAGTTGACAGGACCCGGAGAAGGCCCACTCTGTGGGACCTAACTGGTCGCTGGGATGAGTGCGGCAGAAAGTGGTCCAGGAGATATTCTGGTCCGATGCCATGAAGGGCTTTATACACTTTGAATTGTGAACGGAAATTAATCGGCAACCAATGCAGACTGCGGAGTGTTGGTGTAACATGGGCATATTAAGGGAAGCCCATGATTGCTCTCGCAGCTGCATTCTACATGATCTGAAGTTTCCGAATACTTTTCAAAGGTAGCCCCATGTAGAGAGCGTTACAGTAGCCGAGCCTCGAGGTGATAAGGGCATGAGTGACTGTGAGCAGTGACTCTCGGTCCAGATAGGGCTGCAACTGGTGCACCAGGCGAACCTGGGCAAACGCCCCCCTCGCCACAGCTGAAAGATGTTTCTCTAATGGGAGCTGTGGATCGAGGAGGATGCCCAAGTTGTGGACCCTCTCTGAGGGGGTCAATGATTCCCCACCAGGGTGATGGACGGACAGATGGAATTGTCCCTTGGAGGCAAAACCCACAGCCACTTCGTTTTATCAGGGTTGAGTTTGAGTCTGTTGATACCCATCCAGACCCCAACAGCCTCCAGGCACCAGCAGTTTGGAGAAATTCCAAGTTTTTGTGGTCAGTTCTGACCTCTACTTGTTGACAGGCTCCTTCCAGTTGACGTCTCCAGGCCGTGAACATGGTATTGATAGCTAAGAGTTCTTTTTCCCAAATGTTGTAGTGGCATTCGGCTACATTTAGTTTTCTGGAATAATAAGCAGAGGGAAATAAAGGCCCTCCATCTTGGCATCTTTGAAGAAGTACAGCCCCCATTCCATCATCGGAGGCATCGTCATCTGTGACAAAAGGATGAAATGGGTCTGGGTGTTGGAGGATAGGTTCCTGAATGAAAGTTTTTTTCAGGTTCAGGGACCCTTGTTGCTCGGCATTGCCACATTGAAATCTGATTCCTTTCCGAAGAAGTTGAGTGAGGGGCATAATCAAGGTGGTGAAGCTCGGAATGACAGTTCAGTAATAGTTGACAAATCCCAAAAATCTTTGAACCTCTTTAACTCGATATGTGGGTTATCATGTTTGCAAAGCATCGAGTTTTCCAGTCTCCATGGCAATGCCTTGGGGAGAAATCACATGTCTTAAGAATTCAAAGGAAATTTGGAAAAATCAACATTTTTCTAACTTGGCATAAAAGTGGTGTTCTCTCAGAAGTTGGAGGACTTGTCGCAGGGGGGTTTCTCTGGAAGGGGAGTAAATCAAAATGTCATCAAGGTAAATGACCATGAATTGGTCCCAAAAATCTGTAAAGGCATCATTCATGAAATGTTTTTGTGGGTATAAATTTTTTATTGTTTTTCACACCTTACATACCTCAAATTAAAATTTAATACAATACAATATCAAATGCCAATTTCTTAGTCAAATTAATCCAATTTTTCTAATTATTTACCCAATTGTTTCTGGTATATATCATTCATCCTGTGCTTCCTCCTTTCCAAATGCTATCATCCAGATTTTAGATAATGTTCTTCGCTTTCATTTATATTTAAAGTGCTATAGCTATCTAAATTTCTCTTGGCTATTTGTTGTTTTTCCTAACTATGCCATTGTGCTTAAGTCCCTTTCTAGCACTCTTAGAAAACACATTCCTACTTTCATTTAAAAAAACTCAAACCCCTCATTTTATCATAACTGCCTTTAACTACAGAAAATATCCAAATTTACGTCTCTTTAAAAGCCCAGGAAGGAAAGGAAAAAAAGAAAAGAATAAAAGAATAAAAGAATAAAAGAGAAAAGGAAAGAAAAAAGAAAAGTGGAAAAGAATAAAAAAAGGAAAATCACTATTCATATTGTATCTTAATCTATACGTAGGAGGAAGGGTTGTTATTAGAAATTTTATAATACATTTCCTACTCAATTCATTTATTTCACTTCTTTCATTATATCAGTATATCATTTCTACTTTGATAAATCAAATTAAATATAAATCATTATTACTCCATTATTTTATGCAAAAAGTATGCAACATTATCTTCCTTTCATGGGTTTAGCTGATCAGTCTTCCCATGGCAAGAATACTGTCTTTAAACCTATGACAAATGTAATTTCAGTCAAATCAGTCAGTCCAATTAAATTAAATCAATTCAAATCAGTTAATTCAGTTCAAATAATTTCATCTTGAACGTTGACTTCCTTAATGCATTGGCTGGTCATTCTTCTCTAGAATACTGTATTTAAAAACCAGTAGCAAACTGCTATATTTCCTCTATATGTAACTCTTCTCTGAATAGCTTTAAATGACTTTTACTGTAGCTTCCTGGTTCGTACTTCCTGTCTTACGATGTTCTTCATTTATAGAGGAAAGAAAAGATAAGGATTCCAAAACAAAAGTTAAAAATTTCAAATTCCAAAAGGCAAATTTCAAAGAGAACCAGTTAGGTAGTTGAAAATAATCCAAATAATGGGCAATTTCGCTATTTCAGAAGCGTTCACAGTTAGCTGTCTTTTTCAATCTCAGGCCATTTTAACACCGTCCAGCAACCAAGTGAGAAAGGACTATTGAACTTAAACAGAAATATTCCTATTAGGTATTTTACCAAAAAAAATTAATAAAGAAGAAATATATTTGATTATACATATTTTAACAGCAGCTAGAATAGCATATGCACAAAATTGGAAGCTAAATAAAATTCCAGACAAAAGAGAAATATTATGTAAAAATTTAGAGTGTGCTGAAATGAGTAGGCTTACTTTAAAACTTAAAGATAAAGAGGAGTGTGATTACTATAAGTTCTGGGGAAAGTTTTATGAATGGTTGGAAACTAAAAATAATTGAGAAGTATTTTCTTTTAATTATTCTTGAAGAAATACATGATGATTTAATTTTAATCTATTAAAGACCCAGATGATGAAATAAGAATTGGTGGCAGCATTGGATAAGGAGTTAACACAGAGATGAAAAGAGTAAATTAGATATTGAGTTAAGAGGCTAAGATGTTTATGTTTTATTATAAATAGATAAAGGGAATATAAGGGCTAGATTTCATAATACTGTATTGTTATCTGTAGATGAAATATATCTCATGTGTAGTTAATTTTAATTAACTTAGCAAAGAAGAGAATAAAAAGTACAGATTGAAAGTATCATTAACATTTTTTTCTCTGATATTATTATTTTAAGCATTGATTCTGTGTTTTTTATTGCTCATGTTGTTTTATTGTATGTTGGAAGAAAAATAAAGAAAAATGTTATACCCCCCCAAAAAAGATAGTCTAATATATTCACAGTCCATTGTAGTAATACACACCACATTGCAATCCTCACTATTTATATTCATCTTTGGGAGTTTATTATATTCAGTATATAATGAATATAGGTATTTACATATTCTTTTATCATATAAATTATTAATAATTTACCAGACCTAATATTTTCAAAGAATGCAGAGCAGATTTGTTTGCTTTTGGAATATTCCTTTTAATATTATGATGGATTATACCAGTGGTGGAATTCAGCTGGTTTGCACCAGTTCAGTAGAACCAGTAACTAATTTTTTGTTGGGATTGGTGAACCAGATAGAAGTGTTCCAAAAAATCTGTGTGTCAACCTTCGCTATGTTTTCTGCATATCTCTACACTTGGTTGCCAATAATAATAGGGAGGGGTCTTGGAGTGAGGGGGGAAGAAAACAGGAGGCCTTATGAAGAGAGATAAGTTTTGTTTTCCTTGAAACCAGGTGACCTGAAGAAGACCGTTAGAAGTTACATTCCATAAACGTGACGTGGAGTGAGGATGCATCCACCTGATAGTCATGGACACTAGGGATTGGTCATTTTCCCAAAGGGGGGTCAAAAAGGGGTTTGATATACACATTTATCACGCCTTTTTATCCAGTCTTTGCTTTAACCTTGATTGCATTCGGTTCTGATTTATGATAAATTCACTTTTGAACCTTAAAAAGGACTCTAAGTTTTATTTTTCTTAAATACTGACTGTAGCAGTTGACACTGTGCTTTCTGGAACACATCTGGTTTTCATTCAACTTCCATCCAGGTGGAGAATAAGCCCTCCACAAAAGTTTAAGAGAGGAGTGACAGAAACCTTCAATCAGGCATTTAATTATTTTATTAGTTACGGCCCTATTTGGACAGGGAGTAACTGCTCACAGTCGCTCATGCCCTCATCACCTCGAGGTTCGATTACTGCAATGCTCTCTACATGGGGCTCCCTTTGAAAAGTGTTTGGAAACTTCAGATCATGCAGAACGCAGCCGCGAGAACCCTCGTGGGGCTTCCAAGATTCGCCCACATTTCTTCAACACACCGTGGCTTGCATTGGCTGCCGATCGGTTTCCAGTCACAATTCAAAGTGTTGGCTATGACCTTTAAAGCTCTACATGGCAGTGGACCATAGTACCTTCAGAACCGCCTGCTACCGCACGAATCCCAGCGACCAATAAGGTCCCACAGAGTTGGCCTTCTCCGGGTCCCGTCGACTAAACAATGTCGTTTGGTGGGCCCCAGGGGAAGACCCTTCTCTGTGGCAGCCCTGGCCCTCTGGAACCAACTCCCCCTGGAGATTAGAACTGCCCCCACCCTCCTTGTCTTTTGTAAACTACTCAAGACTCACTTATACCGCCAGGCATAGGGAAGTTGAGACACCTTTCCCCCAGGCTTTTTAAAATATATATATATACTTTGTTTTATGTTTGGTATGAATGTGCTGTTTGGTTTTTTAAATAATGATAGGGTTTATATGTTTTTTAATATTAGATTTGTTCCATTACTATTGTGTTTTTTATTACTATTGTGAGCCGCCCCGAGCCTTCGGAGAGGGGCGGCATACAAATCTAATTAATAATAATAATAATAATAATAATAATAATAATAATAATAATAATAATAATAATAAACTGTCTCAGATGGCAACCCAGGGCCAAAGTGCCAGCAGAGCGCCAGAGGATTGGGGAGGATGCTGAAATGAGCAAGCATCCTGCCTGTGGTACCCATGCTGGCTGCCCCTTCCCAACAAGAGCTGGAATGCCACTGCATTTAAGTGCCAGTAGATGCCGGGCCTTCCTTCCAGTGGACCTGGGCAGCTGCTGGAGAGAGATGGGCCCACTTCAGCGCCTGGCACCCAGATGCCCTCAATTTCCCCAAGTATTTCTTTGCCTACCTGATTTCCATCTCCATCATATTTCTCTGTCGTGTTTCTTGCCATTGTGTGTAGGGAAGCAAAAGTTTGTGGGACTAAAAAAAAAATTTCAACCAATCCATTCCAACTTCTCATGAAACAAAAAGAGATTTCACGAAGTTGGAATGGATTGATTGAACATGTTTTCCTGCACACAATGGCAAGAAATATGATGGAGAAATGCAACAGGTAGGCAAAGCAATGTTTGGAGTTAGTGGGGGCATCTGGAGGGCGGGGGGGGGCAAGCTCTTCAGCACTGCACTGCAATAGAAAAATGGGCAAAGCAGTGGCTGATGTGAGGAAAGAAGCTTTCCCTCCTCCTGCTCCTCCTTCCCTCATGCTAGCCATTCTGTTTCTCTTTTCTCCATTGCAACTCAGCACCCAGAATCCACTTTGATAATGGAGGTGGTGGTGGTAGGTAATTTAATAATTGATTTGTCCAGGATCAGGTTATTCATTGTGGGAGGCTCGTCCTGCAAGTGTGGTAGAGGTAATGGGGATAGGCCACACTTCCCACAAGGGCCAACCTGGCTCTAGACGAACAGGTTGTTAAATTATTTGAATCCCATCACTGAAATTTATAACAAGTGATTCTATATTAGCTAATATGGTTGATAGAGTGAAAAGAATTGTTCATTGCAGAGGAAGATTATTGCAAGAGGCAAGTAAATGAAAGCACCTTTAAATGTCAATAGTTGTATCCAAACATATTATTTCCAGGTGATTCCATTGAAATGCAGAATTAATGAAGAAATTCCTGCTATTTCAAAATGGCACTTTACAGAAAAAGACTGTAAACCACTTAAAGTTTGCTGCTGTCTGTTTCCTCAACAGAAAGAGACTTCCTGAGAGACTTCCTGAGAGCCTTCCCTGTGTGTGCATGGGAGGAGTCTGCTGGTGCCTTGAAAAGCCTAAAGACGCTGAGCAACACTACAGCGACTGGAGAGGTGGCAAATGAAACCAGCCATCCCTGGGGGAGGTACCTGAGAGACTTCCCTGTGTGTGGGTAGGAGGAGTCTGCTGGTGCCTTGAAAAGCCTAAAGACGCTGAGCAACTTCACAGCGACTGGAGAGGTGGCAAATGAGACCAGCCATCCCTGGGGGAGGTGCCTGAGAGCAGGGCCACCATCAGGAATTTTGGGGCCCCATACAGCCTAAGTGTCTGGCCCCCCCCGGCCATTTTAAAACTACTGCCCCCCAAATCCCGTGCCATGCCCACTATGGCCACACACCCTGGGCAAGCCCCCCCGGCCCTCTGAGGTCAAACACAGCCCTGATGTGGCCCTCAATGAAATTGAGTTTGACACCCCTGGCCTAGAGGCTAAATCCTATGAACAAGGGCTTAGAGAATGAGTATGTTTAGCTCAATAAATAGAAAACTGAGGGGGAATATAATAGTAGTTTCCCAATCCTTAAAGGGCTGCCACAGAGCAGATGGCATCTATTTATTCTCCATGCCACCTGAAGGTAGTACAAGAAGCAATGGGCGGAACCTCACCAAGAAGAAATGCAATCTGGAAATAAGGAAAAACTTGGGACTGGGCGGCATAGAAATAAATAATAAATAAATAAATAAATCCCTTCTTTTTTATTAAAAGAAATTAATAGAAACATAGAAACATAGAAGACTGATGGCAGAAAAAGACTTCATGGTCCATCTAGTCTGCCCTTATACTATTTCCTGTATTTTATCTTAGGATGGATATATGTTTATCCCAGGCATGTTTAAATTCAGTTACTGTGGATTTACCAACCACGTCTGCTGGAAGTTTGTTCCAAGCATCTACTACTCTTTCAATGAAATAATGTTTTCTCAGGTTGCTTTTGATTTCCCCCCCAACTAACTTCAGATTGTGTCCCCTTGTCCTTGTGTTCACTTTCCTATTAAAAACACTTCTCTCCTGGACCTTATTTAACCCTTTAACATATTTAAATGTTTCGATCATGTCCCCCCTTTTCCTTCTGTCCTCCAGACTATACAGATTGAGTTCATGAAGTCTTTCCTGATACGTTTTATGCTTAAGACCTTCCACCATTCTTGTAGCCCGTCTTTGGACCCGTTCAATTTTGTCAATAATAATTTAAAAAACCCAAAATCCATTACTATTAAAACTAAAACAACCAGCAAAACTATTAATAAAAACAGGTGAGGGCTGGGTTTTTTTCTCTGTTATTATTTAAGTGCTTTTACCATATGCTTTAAATCAAGAATCACTTCTCTCTCTGTTTCTCTCTCTTTTCTGTCATTCTCTGCCTCAATCATTTTCTCATTTCTCTTTTTTTCTCCCCTTTTTTCTATCATTTCTCTCTCTCTTCCTTCCACTCTTCTCTCTCTCTCTTTCTTCCTCTCTCATCTCTTTCTTTCTTTCTCTTTCTCTTTCTCTCTCTTTCTTTCTTTCTCTTTCTCTCACTCTCTTCCTTCCTCTCTCATCTCTTTCTTTCTTTCTCTATCTTGCTTTCTTCCTCTCTCTGACTCTCTTCCTTCCTCTCTCATTTCTCTCTCTCTCTCTTTCTTCCCCTCTCTCTCTTTCTCTATCTTACTTTCTTCCTCTCTCTGACTCTCTTCCTTCCTCTCTCATCTCTCTCTCTCTCTCTTTCTCTCTCTCTCTTTCTCTATCTTGCTTTCTTCCTCTCTCTCTCTCTTTCTCTCTCTCTCTTTCTCTCTCTTGCTTTCTTCCTCTGTCTCTCTTCCTTCCTCTCTCATCTCTTACTTTCTTTCTCTCTCTCTTTCTCTATCTTGCTTTCTCCCTCTCTCTCCCTCTTCCTTCCTCTCTCATCTCTCTCTTTTCTTTCTCTCTCTTTCTCTATCTCTCCCCCTCTTTCTCTCTCTCTCTTTTTCTCACTTTCCCTCTCTTGTTTTCTTTCTCTCTCTCTCTCTCTCTTGCTTTCTCTCTCACACTCTTTCTCTCTCTCATTCTCTTTCTCTTGCTATCTCTTTCGCTCCCCCTATTTCTCTCTCTCTCTCTCTCTCTCTCACTTTCTCTCTATCTTGTTCTGTCATTGCTCTCACTCTCTCTCATTCTCCGGAGGCTGGCAAAAGTAATTTTCAATTACTTTCAATTGTAATTTTCAATTACAATCAACCTATCTCTCCTTCCTTCCTTTCCCCCCTCCCTCTTTTCCTTTCCTTCCTTCTCTTCCCCTTTCTCCTTCTTTCCCTTCTTCCTTCATTCCAACCAAGCTATCTCTTCTTCCTGTTTCCTTCTCCTCCCTCTTCCCCTTCCTTCCCCTCCGTCTTTCCCTTCCTTCCCTCCCTATTTTTCCTTCCTTCCCTTCTGTGTCCTCCCGGCCCTCTCTTTCCCTCCCCTCCCCTCCCTTTCCCCGACGAGGGAAGCCTGTAGAGTCACATCCATCGCGGGCTGAGTTACAAGAGCTGCAGCCAGACGGGGAGCTTCCCACTCGCTTCATTCCCGCGGCAGGGCTCGGTCGGGAGCCCGCTGGTCAGGGCTTGGTCGCCGCCACCAGGAATCCAGGAAACCGGGGTCAGGGGTCTCTGGGGCGTTGCACCGGGATGGTGCCTGGAATGTCGGGTGTGTGGGCTGACGCGTGCTCTCCCCATCCCCTTCTGCCAGCCCAACCCGGAAAATTCAAAGTAAGAAAAACCTTCGCTCTTACTTTGAATGCTCCAGGAAGGCTAGCAGGGAGATAGAGAGAGCGCGGTGGCCCCCGCTGTGAGAATGCCTGCAGGGAAGAGAGGCGGAGCGGATGGGCGGGCGAGGGCAGCGGCGAGTAGCCACGGGGGCGCAAGGGGGCTAGAGGTGTGGGGGGGGGCGGCCGCGGCTTCGTGTGCGCCCTTGGAAAAGGATGCACGGGGGGGCCTTTTGGGGGATGCTGGCGCACGCGTGCGAAGCCTACAACTTGCGCTTGTGTTAAATTTTGTTTCTTTCCTAAGCAGCCTTCTGTGTAAAAAAAATCCATTTGGGAACGACTCGTTCCCAAATGGATTTTTTTACACAGAAGGCTGCTTAGAAAAGAAACAAAATTTAACACAAGCGCAAGTTGCAACCGCCACCCCGAAGGAGCTCCTACCTTCGCCGCACGCTTTACTCTGGGACTGGAGGACCACGCTGCCAAAGGCTCCATCGGGGCTTCTTCGAGTCCTGCCTCGCGAGGGCCAGAGGGCCCGCCTTTTTCGTTGGTGAGGCAGGCAGCCGGCAAGAGAGGGCCGGTACTGCGCATGTGCGACGGCAGGCAAAACCGGGCCCTCCTCATGGCCGGGCCCGGTACACCACTCCCAGTAGTACCGCCCTATCGGCGGCCCTGCCTGAGAGACTTCCCTGTGTGTGCGTGGGAGGAGTCTGCTGGTGCCTTGAAAAGCCTAAAGACGCTGAGCAACACCACAGCGACTGGAGAGGTGGCAAGTATGGAAAACTGGAGATGCCTCCTGAGAGGAATAACGGATATTGGGGAGTGACTGGAGGGATTGATAGAAGTCAGGAGAGATATAAAGACAGAGAAGTCCCAGGAGACAATAGCCAACCACATGGACATGAACTGGGGATGCTGGTTGGTGGCAGCAACCAGCATTGCAGTGGTCATTTTTACCCAGAAACCTGGACATTTGGGGACCTGTACTATCATTCAGGGTCTCATACTAGACTTTTTTGGAACTTAATAATGATTAAGATCTGATTTTATATTATCAATATCAGCTTAATATAAATTTTTCTATTTTTATTTTATATTTATATATTGTGATATATTTTATTAGTGCTTTTAATTACTACTAATTTAATCTATTTTTAATATTATTGAGGGATTCTTAATTAATGGATGACTGGGATGGATATAATATTGGGCATGGGATGAATGATTGGTATGAGTGGGATGGTTGGGGTGGGTGGTGCTATGGTATGGATGAGATGAATGGTAATAGTATGAATGATAGATTTGGCCCACCTGATGCTGGAGAGGCGGGAGGGAAGGGGGCACCAATCTCTGGAGTGACACCGGAATATTCCAGTGTTGCTGGGGAGAAGCAGATATGGTGGGGGGCACGGAGTTAGCCGTTCCAGGGGAACGAGGGATCGTTGCTTAATAACGATCCCTTGTTCTGGCTCCATGAGCCCAATCTTGGGCACTGGTGATGAGTGTAATTCTGGCCCTGGACTCAGGTTGCTGCTGCTCAATGCCAGGTCGGTGGTAAATAAAGCTCTCCTCATCCGGGATGTGATCCTGGATGAGGAGGCTGACCTGGCATGTATTTCTGAAACCTGGCTGGGCCCAGAGGGAGGAGTTCCTCTCTCTGAAATCTGTCCAGCGGGGTTTCAGATATGGCATCAACCTCGACCCCAGGGAAGGGGGGGGGAGGAGTGGCTATTGTAGCCAGGGAGAGCCTTTGCATACGTAGACTCATTGCTCCAGAGATTGCGGGTTGCGAGTCTCTCTTGATGAAGTTGGACTTAGGGGTTCAGGTGGGCTTGTTTCTCACGTACCTGCCTCCCAGCTGCGTGTCAAAAGCCCTGCCTGTGCTACTCGAGGAGGTAGCCGGGTTGGCGGTGGAGTTCCCTGGACTTATTGTCTTGGGGGACTTCAATCTGCCGTCACTCTGCGAAGCCTCTGGACTGGCACAGGAGTTCATGGCCATCATGACAGCCATTGACCTGACTCAAGTAGTTCAGGGTC